>NW_028320588.1:0-32500 GCF_062004578.1 Staurois parvus
CTCCCCGGACCCCGCATTCACTATATCCGGTCTCCCCGGACCCCGCATTCACTATATCCGCTCTCCCCGGACCCTGCATTCACTATATCCGGTCTCCCCGGACCCCGCATTCACTATATCCGCTCTCCCCGGACCCCGCATTCACTATATCCGCTCTCCCCGGACCTCGCATTCACTATATCCGCTCTCCCCGGACCCCGCATTCACTATGTCTGCTCACCCTGGACCCCGCATTCACTATGTCTGCTCACCCTGGACCCCGCATTCACTACATCCGCTCTCCCCGGACCCCGCATTCACTATATCCCCTCTCCCCGGACCCCGCATTCACTATATCCGCTCTCCCCGGACCCCGCATTCACTATATCTGCTCTCCCCGGACCCCGCATTCATTATATCCGCTCTCCCTGGACCCCGCATCCACTATATCTGCTCTCCCCGGACCCCGCATTCACTATATCTGCTCTCCCCGGACCCCGCATTCACTATATCTGGTCTCCCCGGACCCCGCATTCACTATATCCGGTCTCCCCGGACCCCGCATTCACTATATCCGCTCTCCCCGGACCCCGCATTCACTATATCCGCTCTCCCCGGACCCAGCATTCACTATATCCGCTCTCCCCGGACCCAGCATTCACTATATCCGCTCTCCCCGGACCCCGCATTCACTATATCCGCTCTCCCTAGACCCCGCATTCACTATATCCGCGCTCCCCGGACCCTGCATTCACTATATCCGGTCTCCCCGGACCCTGCATTCACTATATCCGCTCTCCCCGGACCCCGCATTCACTATATCCGCTCTCCCCGGACCCCGCATTCACTATATCCGCTCTCCCCGGACCCTGCATTCACTATATCCGGTCTCCCGGACCCTGCATTCACTATATCCGCTCTCCCGGACCCTGCATTCACTATATCCGCTCTCCCACAGTACACAGAACATGGAAATGCAATTATTTTAGTATATTTCAACTTCTAAATACCTTTTCTCATCAGCAGTATATAGCAGTCTTCTGACTTCTATCAGTGTCCAGCAGAGCACGGGTTAAAGCTTGTAGGAGGAGTTTTCATTCTGCTCTAGGAAGATGCAGAACCCCTGACCTCTGTCTTGACAGTGTTGATTGGCCTGTGCTGATCACATGCACTCCCCCAAGAAAACAAAACCTCTCTAGCAATACACATCAAACTGAGCATGTGCAAAGTGTCTCCACACGATATGTCTTAAAACTTGCCTATTGTTTCTGCTTGCAACACATCAACTTCAGGGACAACATGTTCACTTGCTGCCTAATATATCCCGCCCACTTCCAGATGTCATTTCCATGAGATAATCAACTTTCTTCATGTTGCCTGTCAGCGGTCATAATGTTATGGCTGATTGGTGTACATTTTCTATCGATATACATTCTATATAAATATTGCTACACAGGGACAGTATGATACTCGATGGGGGAGGGGGGGGGGTCGAGGAGGGGCTATGATCCAGCATTATACACACCTGCTGTATTAATAATGATACATTGTATCTGTATAGTCTACCCCAGTAGTACAATGCTGCAGTCTATGCTCAGTGGAGGGGGAGGGGCTATGATCCAACATTCCCTGTAGTAGTATTATTGATACATTGTATATAAACATTGCTACACAGGGACAGCATAATGCTCAGAGGTGGGAGAAGGGGGAGCTATCATCTAGCATTATATACACCCTGATACATTGTATCTGTATATTCTATCCCAGCACTGCAATGCAGCAGTCTATGCTCAGTGGAGGGGGAGGGGCTACGATCCAACATTCTATATACTCTGTTGTATTAATAATGATACATTGTATCCAGGGGCGGACTGACCATTTGGGAACTCGGGCAGTGCCCGAGGGCCCAGGTCAATAGGGGGCCCCATGAGAAGCCTCTGGTACCTTTCATAGGCTATTTTGGGTGTGGGTTGAGTGTGGGCGAGGACACAGGGGCCCCATGATCCCTTATTGCCCAGGGGCCCCATGAGTTGTCAGTCCGCCCCTGATTGTATCTGTATATTCTATCAGTAATCTACAATGCAGCAGTCTATGCTCAGTGGGAATTGAGATCCAGCATTCTATATACTCTGTTGTAGTATTAATGATACATTGTATATTCTACGCTCAGTGGGGGAGGGGCTGTGATCCAACATGTAGCAGTAATATTGATACATTGTATATTCTATGCTCAGTGGGGGAGGGGCTGCGGTCCAGCATGTAGCAGTAATATTGATACATTGTATATTCTATGCTCAGTGGGGGAGGGGCTGCGGTCCAGCATGTAGCAGTAATATTGATACATTGTATATTCTATGCTCAGTGGGGGGGAGGGGCTGCGATCCAACATGTAGCAGTAATATTGATACATTGTATCTCCATGTCCGCTGATATAGAAGGCGGAGAGGCGATGATGGAAGATCACACACAGCCCGACCTACAGACCGGAGCAGATCTGTCTGGGATGGGGGAGGTGATGATGGGGGGGAGGGGAGGAGGATGGGGGAGGGGCGGTGTGCTCCTCCCGCTCCTCCTGCAGGCAGTCGGTCGGTGATCTCCGGGCTCCTGGCTGTCCTCTCCGGGGTGCAGAGCGGGGACAGCCGGGACAATGATCCGCTCCGGGAAGAAGGAGGAGGAGACCCTCATAGAGATGTCCGCCACAGACGGTGAGAGATTCGGGGGGGGCAGATCGGGGGTAGGGGGGGAAATAAGTGGGTAGAGGAGCAGATGAGAGGGTAGAGGGGTGGATTAGTGGGTAGGGGGGGCAGATCAGGGGGTGGAGGGGACAGATCAGGGGGTAGAGGGGTGGATTAGTGGGTAGGGGGGCAGATCAGGGGGAGAGGGGACAGATCAGGGGGTAGAGGGGCAGAACAGGGGGTAGAGGGGTGGATTAGTGGGTAGGGGGGCAGATCAGGGGGTAGAGGGGACAGATCAGAGGGTAGAGGGGTGGATTAGTGGGTAGGGGGGCAGATCAGGGGGTAGAGGGGACAGATCAGAGGGTAGAGGGGCAGATCAGGGGGTAGAGGTGTGGATTAGTGGGTAGGGGGGGCAGATCAGGGGGTAGAGGTGTGGATTAGTGGGTAGGGGGGCAGATCAGGGGGTAGAGGTGTGGATTAGTGGGTAGGGGGGCAGATCAGGGGGTAGAGGGGTGGATTAGTGGGTAGGGGGGCAGATCAGGGGATAGAGGGGTGGATTAGTGGGTAGGGGGGCAGATCAGGGGATAGAGGGGTGGATTAGTGGGTAGGGGGGCAGATCAGAGGTTATAGCGACAGATCAGGGGGTAGAGGGGCAATTAGAGGGTAAGGTGGCATTCAGAGAGAAGAAGGGCAGCTATGTTTGTGTTGGGGGGGCAGATCAGAGGGAAGAGAAGCAGGGTAGATGAGGGTAGAAGGGCAGATCAGGAGGCAGAGGGGCAGATTTGGAATTAGAAAGGCAGATCAGAGTGAAGGGGGCAGAAGGGTGGCTCAGAGGGCAGAACAGTAGGTTTGGGAGGTAAAGGGTAGCTCAGAGGGTGCAGAGGGGCAGATCAGGGCTGTGAGGGCGCAGTGGCTATCATCCTATGTACTGTGTCTGGGGCTCTCCAGCCATAATTCCTTTATTATTACCCTGTCTGGGGGTGGCACATCTGGAATGCTGGGGGCATCACTGGGTGTCTTTCTGCCATGTGCCTGTGACTCCATTCTTCCCCTGTATTGTGGGGATCGCAGGATACATGTGCCTGGAATGGGGTGACTCACCCGGCTGGAATCCCCCTAGGAGGGCAGTCTGGGTATAGCAGAGTTCAGGGCGGATGGGTCACTATGTCGGTTTAGGTGGAGGGGCGGACGGGTCACCGTGTCGGTTCAGGTGGAGGGGCGGACGGGTCACCGTGTCGGTTCAGGTGGAGGGGCGGACGGGTCACCGTGTCGGTTCAGGTGGAGGGGCGGACGGGTCACCGTGTCGGTTCAGGTGGAGGGGCGGACGGGTCACCGTGTCGGTTCAGGTGGAGGGGCGGACGGGTCACCGTGTCGGTTCAGGTGGAGGGGCGGACGGGTCACCGTGTCGGTTCAGGTGGAGGGGCGGACGGGTCACCGTGTCGGTTCAGGTGGAGGGGCGGACGGGTCACCGTGTCGTTCAGGTGGAGGGGCGGACGGGTCACCGTGTCGGTTCAGGTGGAGGGGCGGACGGGTCACCGTGTCGGTTCAGGTGGAGGGGCGGACGGGTCACCGTGTCGGTTCAGGTGGAGGGGCGGACGGGTCACCGTGTCGGTTCAGGTGGAGGGGCGGACGGGTCACCGTGTCGGTTCAGGTGGAGGGGCGGACGGGTCACCGTGTCGGTTCAGATGGAGGGGCGGACGGGTCACTGTCGGGTTAGGTGGAGGAGACAACTTCTGCGGCTGTCATAGTGACACTTTGTGTTTATTTGTATCTAGTTCTGTTCTTTGTATTCTATTCTATACACTGTGATTGGTGATATTATGGGGTGTCGGTGAAGGATCGGGTCACAGCTGGGTGTGTTTTGCTTTATTGATACAGAACTTTATAAATAGTAAATACAGAAACATTCATAACACTTCAGAAGCCAATTCTGCTCTCTGGAGAAACCTCCTCCTTTCGGGTTTGGAGAATCATCTGCAGAATTTTCCCCATTTGGGTCTATTATTGTGGGCTCTCTGGTGTCCAACCTGTGGCCGGGGCCACATGTAACCCCTTGTTACTACCTCTGCAGTCCTTGGGGCCCCTGCAGACAGGGGGCTGTTCTGGTGTTCAGTGAGACTATTTAAGAGATTGGATGTAGCAGTTAAGTGGTTTGATTGATTTCACAATGTTACTGTTTCTGTGCTGCAATCCCTGATCTCTTTTTATGTTGTTAGTTTAGCCTGCAGACCCGATAGAATGGATCTTGTCGAGAGAAATAATAAATGCTGCACAAGTCATTTTCTTAAAGAGGCTGTAATAGCAGTGATTGCTAAGTCTCTGACCATCTTCTGCACCGTGTCTTCAGTCTCTGACCAGTTCATGTAGTATGTCTACAGCAGTGGTCTCCAAACTGCGGCCCGAATGAGGCTTGATTTTATCTGGCCCTTGGGGCACTATTTATTCCATTGACACCAACGAATTCCTCCCAGTGATGCCAATGATGGGGCACAGTTCATCCCAGTGATGCCAAGAATGGAGTCCAATGTCACCAATGATGGGGCACAATTTCCCCCAATTACACAAACGATGGGGCACAATTCCTCTAACTAATACCAAAGATGGGGCATTGTTTATTCCGGTCATTGCAGGATATTTTTCGGTCCATCCCCCCTAAAGTCTGAAGGATAATAAACTAGCCCTTTGCTTACAAAGTTTGGAGACCCCTGGTGTATAGTCACCAAAAACTCCTATAGCTTTTTTTGTTATTTTAGACCTCTAACCATCTCCCTTAGCATGTCTGCAGTCTCTGACCATCTCCTGTACCATGTCTGCAGTCTCTGACCATCTCCTGTACCATGTCTGCAGTCTCTGACCATCTCCTGTACCATGTCTGCAGTCCCTGACCATCTCCTGTACCATGTCTGCAGTCGTTGACCATCTCCTGTACCACGTCTGCAGTCGTTGACCATCTCCTGTACCACGTCTGCAGTCGTTGACCATCTCCTGTACCACGTCTGCAGTCGTTGACCATCTCCTGTACCACGTCTGCAGTCGTTGATCATCTCCTGTACCACGTCTGCAGTCGTTGATCATCTCCTGTACCACGTCTGCAGTCGTTGATCATCTCCTGTACCACGTCTGCAGTCGTTGATCATCTCCTGTACCACATCTGCAGTCGTGGATCATCTCCTGTACCACGTCTGCAGTCGTTGACCATCTCCTGTACCACGTCTGCAGTCGTTGACCATCTCCTGTACCACGTCTGCAGTCGTTGACCATCTCCTGTACCACGTCTGCAGTCGTTGACCATCTCCTGTACCACGTCTGCAGTCGTTGACCATCTCCTGTACCAC
This sequence comes from Staurois parvus, assembly GCF_062004578.1. Taxonomy (NCBI): domain Eukaryota; kingdom Metazoa; phylum Chordata; class Amphibia; order Anura; family Ranidae; genus Staurois; species Staurois parvus. The sequence goes on from NW_028320588.1 coordinate 5,990, forward strand.
GTCTGCAGTCGTTGACCATCTCCTGTACCACGTCTGCAGTCGTTGACCATCTCCTGTACCACGTCTGCAGTCGTTGACCATCTCCTGTACCACGTCTGCAGTCGTTGACCATCTCCTGTACCACGTCTGCAGTCGTTGACCATCTCCTGTACCACGTCTGCAGTCGTTGACCATCTCCTGTACCACGTCTGCAGTCGTTGACCATCTCCTGTACCACGTCTGCAGTCGTTGACCATCTCCTGTACCACGTCTGCAGTCGTTGACCATCTCCTGTACCACGTCTGCAGTCGTTGACCATCTCCTGTACCACGTCTGCAGTCGTTGACCATCTCCTGTACCACGTCTGCAGTCGTTGACCATCTCCTGTACCACGTCTGCAGTCGTTGACCATCTCCTGTACCACGTCTGCAGTCGTTGACCATCTCCTGTACCACGTCTGCAGTCGTTGACCATCTCCTGTACCACGTCTGCAGTCGTTGACCATCTCCTGTACCACGTCTGCAGTCGTTGACCATCTCCTGTACCACGTCTGCAGTCGTTGACCATCTCCTGTACCACGTCTGCAGTCGTTGACCATCTCCTGTACCACGTCTGCAGTCGTTGACCATCTCCTGTACCATGTCTTCATGCTCTGACCATCTCCTGTACCTTGTGTTCAGTCTCTGAGCATTTCCTTTATCATGTCTGCTATATTTGACCATCTCCTGTACCATGTCTTTAGTCTCTGACCATCTTCTGTATTATGCCTTCAGTCTCTGACCATCTCCTGTACCACGTCTGCAGTCTCTGACCATCTCCTGTTCCATGTTTTTAGTGTCTGACCATCTCCTGTACCATGTCTGCAGTCTCTGAACATCTCCTGTACCATGTCTTTGGTCTCTGAACATCTCCTGTACCATGTCTTTGGTCTCTGAACATATCCTGTACCATGTCTTTGGTCTCTGACCATCTCCTGTACCATGTCTTTGGTCTCTGACCATCTCCTGTACCATGTCTTTGGTCTCTGACCATCTCCTGTACCATGTCTTTGGTCTCTGACCATCTCCTGTACCATGTCTTTGGTCTCTGACCATCTCCTGTACCATGTCTTTGGTCTCTGACCATCTCCTGTACCATGTCTTTGGTCTCTGACCATCTCCTGTACCATGTCTTTGGTCTCTGACCATCTCCTGTACCATGTCTTTGGTCTCTGACCATCTCCTGTACCATGTCTTTGGTCTCTGACTATCTCCTGTACCATGTCTTTGGTCTCTGACCATCTCCTGTACCATGTCTTTGGTCTCTGACCATCTCCTGTACCATGTCTTTGGTCTCTGACCATCTCCTGTACCATGTCTTTGGTCTCTGACCATCTCCTGTACCATGTCTTCGGTCTCTGACCATCTCCTGTGTTTTGCTTGTAGGCCTCTGACCATCTCCCGTAGTTTGTCTACAGTCTCTGACCATCCCCTGACGCAGTAGTTGAAATTTCCTCAGCAGGGATACAGCGTGATGAAAAAAAAAACTGACAGCAGTTCTTTCCTTTCCAGAAAAAAGTTTTGGCTTGCGATGGAGGGTTTGGACAATGAAGTGTATGTGTGGATTATGTTAAAAAAGCTTTTCTCAACCAAGGCTCCCGGGAATCCTGGCTTTTATTCAGAGATTGCTATGGGCTCTTAGAGCAGTTCTGTGCCTTTCAGATCAGTAATCATTGACCTCAATAATCTTTTTATCATCTGTCAGGAGCATTCTTTTTACTGAGTGCCAATGTAAAGGAGACCTTTGTCCAATGACAACCAATGTGTGAGGATCTATCTCCCAATGACCGCCAACGGAAGGGGGTCCTTCTCCCAGTGGCCGCCAACGGAAGGGGGTCCTTCTCCCAGTGGCCGCCAACGGAAGGGGGTCCTTCTCCCAGTGACCGCCAACGGAAGGGGGTCCTTCTCCCAATGACCGCCAACGGAAGTGGGTCCTTCTCCCAGTGGCCGCCAACGGAAGTGGGTCCTTCTCCCAATGACCGCCAACGGAAGAGGGTCCTTCTCCCAATGACCGCCAACGGAAGAGGGTCCTTCTCCCAGTGGCCGCCAACGGAAGTGGTTCCTTCTCCCAGTGGCCGCCAATGGAAGTGGGTCCTTCTCCCAGTGGCCGCCAACGGAAGGGTGTCCTTCTCCCAGTGGCCGCCAACGGAAGGGTGTCCTTCTCCCAGTGGCCGCCAACGGAAGTGGGTCCTTCTCCCAGTGGCCGCCAACGGAAGTGGGTCCTTCTCCCAGTGGCCGCCAACGGAAGTGGGTCCTTCTCCCAGTGGCCGCCAACGGAAGGGGGGTCCTTCTCCCAGTGGCCGCCAACGGAAGGGGGTCCTTCTCCCAGTGGCCGCCAACGGAAGGGGGTCCTTCTCCCAGTGGCCGCCAACGGAAGGGGGTCCTTCTCCCAGTGGCCGCCAACGGAAGGGGGTCCTTCTCCCAGTGGCCGCCAACGGAAGGGGGTCCTTCTCCCAGTGGCCGCCAACGGAAGGGGGTCCTTCTCCCCGTGGCCGCCAACAGAAGGGGGTCCTTCTCCCAGTGGCCGCCAACGGAAGAGGGTCCTTCTCCCAGTGGCCGCCAACGGAAGAGGGTCCTTCTCCCAGTGGCCGCCAACGGAAGTGGGTCCTTCTCCCAGTGGCCGCCAACGGAAGTGGGTCCTTCTCCCAGTGGCCGCCAACGGAAGTGGGTCCTTCTCCCAGTGGCCGCCAACGGAAGTGGGTCCTTCTCCCAGTGGCCGCCAACGGAAGTGGGTCCTTCTCCCAGTGGCCGCCAACGGAAGTGGGTCCTTCTCCCAGTGGCCGCCAACGGAAGTGGGTCCTTCTCCCAGTGGCCGCCAACGGAAGTGGGTCCTTCTCCCAGTGGCCGCCAACGGAAGTGGGTCCTTCTCCCAGTGGCCGCCAACGGAAGTGGGTCCTTCTCCCCGTGGCCGCCAATGGAAGGGGGTCCTTCGAAGCTTCCTTCATGTTAGAAAGGTTGAGAGAGGCCAGGTTACAGTGCAATGCACGTGGAAGGAATTTGGACCCTTTTGAAAAGTTGTCACCACACAGATGTGTCACGATTCAGATCCACCAGTTATGTAGGCAGGTCTATGGAATGTAATTTTCTTGTTTGATCTGAGTGAGCGTTTCCTGAGGACGGTTATCGAATTTTTCCGTTCAGTCTCTGTCTGACCATTTGCTAAGAGTCGTATTGATTTCCACTAATGGCCGCAATGTTCTGGACTTTCTTAATCCACGGGATACATTAAAGTGGACCTAGCACTAGAAATCATTTTTCATTCTAAGTGACGTGTCTGTGTTACACTTCTAGGTATTTAATATCTCTAACAGAAGTCGCAGTACTCCCCCCCCCCCCCCCCCCCCCCGCAACAATGTCTTTGTGTGCTTTTCTCTCTGGAAAGACGGCGCCATCTTTATTCAGGCATCATCAATGGTCACCATCTACTTCTTGGACTGAGATGTCGGCTCGTGGCTCCTGGGCAGTTCCTGGCTGTGTTCACAAATGTCCGAAACAGATTAGCCCCCTGCTGCAACCTCTCGCCCAGTGCTGTATTTAGGTTGCCCCCCCCACAGAGAGAGATTGATATGACCAACAACACCCCTGTCCCCCCACCTGAGAGAGCCTTCTACTACCATCGCCCCACCATACACTAGCCCCCCACGGCAAGAGGGAGAGAGACATTCCCTTCCACAGCTCTGGACATCCCCAGGAACGAGAGTCAGGCTCTACATGCACTGTCAAGCAGTCCGCAGTCTCTCTCGGTTCCCACCAGGTCCCCGTGCCATGTGTGTCCCTTCTTCTATCTCTTCTTCCAGGGGGCAGTGCTGCCCCCTCCCCTGAAAAATGCCGCCCTAGGCAAATGCCTTGTTTGCCTTGTGGTAAGTACACCCCTGCTCTTGCCCTATGACTTGTTACTGAGTTGCAGTCTGCTCATTGGGTGAGAAGAGACTGAGAGAATGCTTCCTCCTGCCTGCAGCAGATTGATGACTTTGTAGTTCAGGTGTGAAGTGACTGCCACAATGTGGTTGACGTGGCCTCTGTAGTCTGCGTGGCGGTCCAGTACAGCGCTGAGCAGGGGTTTCTGTTACTCTGGTCTCTGATGAAAGGATCCCCGAGGGGGGGAGTCTGTTACGGGGTCCTCACAGCCATGTTCATGGTCAGTGGTGGGACTGCGGCCAGCAGTATCGGTGAAGGCTGCTGGTTTCACGGTTCTGAGTCGTGGCTCGTGGGGGGGGGGGGGGGGGGGGGGGGGGGGGGGGGGGGGAGTGTTTCCTGTAAGTAAACAGCCTGAGGAAATGTTTGTTATTACATTCACATCATACTGTGAATCATATTCAACAAATATCCCTCCCAGCGGTGAAAAAGAGGATCCCACAACAGACGCACCCAGAGAGCCGGCTAATTACCGACCAGTCTGAGTTTGTGCCGGTTCACCGCTAATTGGCTTAGTCTGAGCGCTGGTCTCGGATTTAAAGCGGAACTCCGGGATAAGTAATTATCCTCTAAATCCATCAGTCATGTGACTTCTTCTAGAATCTCGGTGATCTCTGTGTATTCCTTCCAGATCTGGGCAGTCATCCAGTGTGAGGCTTCCTGGAATAAAGACCGCTCACTGCTGCTCTCTCCTTGTACAGGGGGACTGGTCGTGACTCCACCCCCTCCTGTAGTTTTCTGCAGGCAGCCTGTAGTGGGTGGAGCCTGCAGGGCCCCTCCAAAAGCTCTGTGCTCTCTCCTGGTGCAGGGTGACTGGTCTTGACCCCGCCCCATCCTGTAGTTTATTGCTAGCAGGCCATAGAGGGTGGAGCCTGCTGAGCCCCTCCCACACCTCTTCTATACCTCCTTGTGCAGGGTGACTGGTCTTGTCTCTTCCCCCTCCTGTAGAGGGTGGAGCCTGCTGAGCCTCTCCCACACCTCTTCTATCTCTCCTTGTGCAGGGTGACTGGTCTTGTCTCTGCCCCTTCCTGTAGTGGGTGGAGCTTTCTGTGCCCCTCCCTCACCTTCTATCTCTCCTTGTGCAGGTTGACTGGTCTTGTCTCCGCCCCCTCCTGTAGTTTTGTGCTAGCAGCCCATAATGAGTGGAGCCTGATGGCCCCTCCACAGCTCTTCTACCTCTATCATTGTGCAGGATGGCTGGATTTGTCTCCGCCCCCTCCTGGAGTTTTCTGCAAGCAGCCTGTCGTGGGTGGAGCCTGCAGGGCCCCTCCCACACCTATCCATCTTTGAGCAAGGTGACTTGTCTTGACTCCACCCCCTCCTAAAGTTTTCTGCAAGCAGCTTGTAGTGGGTGGAGCCTGCTGAGCCCCTCCCACACCTTTTATCTCTCCTTGTGCAGGGTGATTGGCCTTGTCTCTGCCCCCTCCTGTAGTTTTCTCCAAGCAGCCTGTGGTGGGTGGAGCCTGCAGGGCCCCTCCCACAGCTCTGCTCTCTCCCCTTGTCCAAGGTAACTGGTCTTGTCTCCGCCCCCTACTGTAGTATTCTGTAGTGGGTGGTGCTTTCTGTGCCCCTCCCACAGCTCTGCTCTCTCTTCTTGTCCAGGGTGACCGGTGTTGTCTCCACCCCCTTCTGTAGTATTCTGTAGTGGGTGGTGCTTCTGGGCCCCTCCCACAGCTCTGTGCTCTCTCCTTGTCCAGGGTGACTGGTCTTGTCTCCGCCCTCTACTGTGGTATTTAGTAGTGGGTGGTGCTTCTGGGCCCCTCCCACAGCTCTGTCCTCTGCACAAGCTATCCAGGAGGCAGCATATAATTTTCAAGCTGCGTATCGCTTTTCAGAGGTATCGCCTTTTGAGAGATTTTCACTCACTTCCTGCTTTGCCTCCAGGACAGGAATGAATGGGAAATCTAAAATGTTACAGTTGTCACCAAAACAGTAATTAAGTTACACAAATCCAATGGAGACGCCTGCTCCAGTGACCACTGCCTACGTGATGACGTCATCCTCCTGTTGTGTCCCCCAGGACAGGAAGGGAATGGAAATCGGCCTCAGGGGACACAGAACTCCTCTCTCTCCAGCGCCTGTGTGCGTTGTGGATGTGCGCTGTAATGTATTGTTATTACGCATCGCAGCCCTCTCTTCTTATTCTGTAACTTCCATTTAATTCTCTAAAGCATTATAGTACATTGGAACGCACTGCGCAGTGCAAGAACGCCATAGACTTTGTGCGGGGCAAGGCTGCTGATGTGTATGTGCCCCTTAAATATACTCAGTGAAGTGCCTGGCCTCAAGCGATACATACGTTGTACCTGTTTATCTGTAGCCCTCTCCCCTCTACATCCATTCAAAGTGCAGAATTTATACAGCTTGGCTGAGCTTTCAGAAAACGGGGCGGAGACCTGAAGTTACACTCTGCAGAGCGCAGTGAGAGCTGATTGAAAGGAAGGGATCCACACACACAGGAACAGAGCTGAGACTGTTAATCACAGGCTGTGCGCTGGAGCTCCGTTTTGACACCTTTTTATCTCTAGGTGTCAGGTTGGGTGAGGCAGTTCAGGGATCTAATTGTCTGGTGTGTCTCTGCCCCTCCCACAATGGGGAGATTTCCCTGCAGTAGTTTGTGTCTCTGCCCCTCCCACAAAAGGGAGATTTCCCTCAGTAGTTTGTGTCTCTGCCCCTCCCACAATGGGGAGATTTCCCTCCAGTAGTTAGTCTCTGCCCCTCTCACAATGGGGAGATTTCCCTCCGTTAGTCTCTGCCCCTCCCACAATGGGGAGATTTCCCTGCAGTAGTGTGTGTCTCTGCCCCTCCCACAATGGGGAGATTTCCCCCAGCAGTTTGTCTCTGCCCCTCCCACAATGGGGAGATTTCCCCTCAGTAGTTTCTCTGCCCCTCCCACAATGGGGAGATTTCCCTCAATAGTTTCTCTACCTCTCCCACAATGGGGAGATTTCCTCCAGTAATGTGTCTCTGCCCCTCCCACAATGGGGAGATTTCCCTCCAGTGAGTGTGCAGGCTGCGTTGGTCTTATGAATGTCGCTGGGAGGAGATGTCTTTTTTTATTTATTTGTTTTTTGTAAAAAAAAAATGATTTCTATATATATGGAAAATGTGACTTGTAAGTAAAACTTTAGGGAACTTTTTCATTTTTCTTCCTCCACCTTCACCCAGCTTTATTTGTAGGAGACGTCACGGTCTGAGGATTTCCATATACGGGCTGGGAGGGGTGTTTTATCCTGGGAGTTTGGCTTTTCTCTCCTCTGTGTCACACGTCCGGCACGCCGGAGGATTTCCCAACCAGGACTTTTATTCTGTTGTGGAACCTTAGAGAGGATTTGTCAGCAATTTTGTTTTTTCCATGAAATAATGGAAACACAGGAGTGATGGCGGAAACTGACCACATGGTCCATCTAGTCTGCCCCTTCTTCTTCCCTTTTTTTTTTCCCTTTTTTTTTGTACCTTTTTGTCTGAATATAGATCTCTGTTTGTCCCAAGCATGTTTAAATCGCCTTGTGCTCCGCCCACAATGATGGGAATGTAAACCGGAACACAATTAATAGGATGAATAATAAATAAGATGCGTGGGAACAATTAAAGCTCCTCAGTGGTTGTGAGACCACAGCTCCTTATCTGTACAGAAGTGTCAGGTCAGAAAAATGTCAGAAAATTGTCACAGCTGTCCACACTGCTCCGCCATCAACTCCTTATAGTTCAAGTCTAGGTTCACACCTATGGAGTGGTATCTGCTCCTTTGTGGAGGAGGAACAGGATGAGCCCTGCCAGAGCCCTACAAAATGACCTCCAGCAGGCCACTGGTGGGAATGTCTCTGACCAAACAATCAGAAACAGACTTCATGAGGGTGGCCTGAGGGCCCGATCTCCTCTAGTGGGCCCTGTGCTCACTGCCCGGCACCATAGAGCTGGATTGGCATTGGCCATTGAACCCCAGAATTGGCAGGTCCACCACTGGCACCCTGTGCTTTTCACAGATTATTATACAGTATTTATAGAGCGCCAATAGTTGGCTCAGCGCTGTACATTACAAAGGGGGACAGAACATGTGACAGAACAATACCAATACAATGCAAAACATGAGGGGATCGAGGGCCCTGCTCCTTGGAGCTTACAATCTAGGAGGGAGGGGATGGTGGCACAGGAGGAGTAGCTGTGGGGGATGGAGTGGTAGGAAGAGTGGAGGAGGTCGGCAAGTTAGCAGGGGGTGGGGTAGGCTTCCCTGAAGAGGTGGGTTTTCAGGGTGCGCCTAAAGGAGAGGAGAGTAGGTGATAATCTGATGGGTTGGGGCAGGGAGTTCCAGAGGATGGGGGATGCCCTGGTGAAGTCCTGGAGGCGGGCATGGGAGGAGGAGACCAGGGAACTAGAGAGAAGGAGGTCTTGTGAGGAGCGGAGTGTGCGTGTTGGGTGGTACTTGGATATTAGGTCGGTGATGTAGTTCAGGGCAGTATGGTGGACAGTTTGTACGTCAGTGTTAGGATTTTGAATTTGATCCGTTGCGCAATTGGAAGCCAGTGGAGGGATTGGCAGAGGGGGGTGGAGGACACTGGGTGGAGGCCAGTGGAGGGATTGGCAGAGAGGGGTGGAGGACACTGAGTGGAGGTCAGTGGAGGGATTGGCAGAGGGGGGTGGAGGACACTGAGTGGAGGTCAGTGGAGGGATTGGCAGAGGGGGGTGGAGGACACTGAGTAGAGGCCAGTGGAGGGATTGGCAGAGGGGGGTGGAGCCAGTGGAGGGATTGGCAGAGGGGGGTGGAGCCAGTGGAGGGATTGGCAGAGGGGGGTGGAGCCAGTGGAGGGATTGGCAGAGGGGGGTGGCGGAGATGGAGCAGTTGGAAAGGTGAATGAGTCTGGCAGCCGTATTCAGGACCGACTGAAGTGGGGATAGCCTGTGGTGAGGCAGGCCAGTGAGGAGGGAGTTGCAGTAGTCGAGTCGTGATATGATGAGGGAGTGGATGAGCTGTTTAGTGGTTTCTGGAGTTAGGAACGTGTGTAACGTGAGAGCAGGTTCCCCCTGAGCACATGTGACAGACATGAAAGGGTCTGGAGAAGCCGTGGAGAACGTTCTGCTGCCTGTAACATGGTTCAGCATGACCGTTGTGGTGGTGGGTCAGTGATGGTCTGGGGGGGCATATCCATGGAGGGACTCACAGACCTCTACAGGCTAGACAATGGCACCCTGACTGTCATTAGGTACGGGGATGAAATCCTTGGACCCATTGTCAGACCCTACGCTGGTGCAGGGGGTCCCAGGTTCCTCCCGGTGCGGTGTGCCCCCGGGTTCCTCCCGCTCGGTGCGGTGGGTTCCTCTCGGTACAGTGGGTTCCTCTCGGTGCACGGCAATGCCTGGCCTCATGTGGGGAGAGTATGCAGGCAGTTCCTGGAGGATGAAGGAATTGATACCATTGAATGGCCCCCACGCTCACCTGATCTAAATCCAATAGAACCTCTCTGGGATGTCATGTTGCGGTGCATCCGACGCCTCCAGGTTGTACCTCAGACTATCCAGGAGCTCAGTGATGCTCTGGTCCTAATCTGGGAGGAAATCCCCCAGGACACCATCCGTGGTCTCATTAGGACCCTCCCCCGACGTTGTCAGGCATGCACACAAGCATGTGGGGGCCACACAGACTACTGAGGACCATTCTGAGTTGCTGCAATGACATTTCAGCCAAATGGACTCGCCTGCTGCATCATTTCCTCACTTTGATTTTCGGGGTGTCTTTGAATTAAGTCCTCTGTAGGTCCATCATTTTAATTTCCATCCAACAATGGGGCGTCCTTACATTCCTAACCCATCCCCCGTCCATGTCAGTATAGAGATCCAGCAGGAGATTCGTCCCCATTGAGGTCTGATGGGTTTTCAGAGTCTTCCTTTCATTTTTTTGAGCAGTATGTGTGTGTGTATATATATATATTGTACATTCACATCAGTCCCCGCCCCCGAGGGGCGTACAATCTAAGGCCCCTAACACAAAAATTCATACATACACATACTAGGGACAATGTAGACAGGAGCCAATTAACCTACCAGCATGTCTTTGGAGTGTGGGAGGAAACTGGAGTACCTGGAGGAAACCCACACAGGCACAGGGAGAACATGCAAACTCCAGGCAGGTGGTGCCGTGGTTGGGATTTGAACCAATGACCCTAGTGGTATCAGGTGGAAGTGCTAACCACTTACCCGCTGTGCTGCCCCCGCACTGCCGTAGGCACAGCGTGGAGGTTGTCACCTTCCATGGTGTTGCAATGAATCGTGAGGAATATAATAATATCGCCTTCACTATACTTCCATTTTAAATGTCATTTTTGGTTTCACATTCACTCTCCGGGATGTTGTTTGTGGAGTGGATTGATCCTTTAAGCTGTATTGGCTGTGCTGGCAGTGTAAAGGTTAATCTGCGTGTCGCCGGGGCACCATCTGGGCGGCTCCGCCCCTCGCTGAGTAATTTGGGTATTTTTAGAGTAAAGGGCGGCCAGGTCTCCGCGAGGCTGAAGTTGGCCTTCAGAATATTGAAGTCTATGGAGGATGTGTTGGTTACATTGTGTCAGGCGGTAGGAGAAGCCCCTCCCCCACTATAGAGGATGACTATGACATATTGATGGGAGGCTCATGTCTGCTGCGCTCAGCTCCTGGCCGGTGTCAAGTCGCAGGGACAGACCGCCAGAGACAGACCGCCAGAGACAGACCGCCAGAGACAGACCGCCAGAGACAGACCGCCAGAGACAGACCGCCAGAGACAGACCGCCGCGCAGAGGATTCCATGCCAAGAAACAGAAATAGAACGACCGGAGTAGTCGGGTGATGGGCGAGGCACGGGGGTTTGTGGGAGATTTCCCCCAGTAGTTTGTGTCTTTGCCCCTCCCACAATGGGGAGATTTCCCTGCAGTAGTTTGTGTCTCTGCCCCTCCCACAATGGGGAGATTTCCCGCAGTAATTTGTGTCTCTGCCCCTCCCACAATGGGGAGATTTCCCTGCAGTAGTTGGTGTCTCTGCCCCTCCCACAATGGGGAGATTTCCCCGCAGTAGTTGGTGTCTCTGCCCCTCCCACAATGGGGAGATTTCCCCGCAGTAGTTGATGTCTCTGCCCCTCCCACAATGGGGAGATTTCCCCGCAGTAGTTGATGTCTCTGCCCCTCCCACAATGGGGAGATTTCCCCGCAGTAGTTGATGTCTCTGCCCCTCCCACAATGGGGAGATTTCCCCTGAGTAGTTGGTGTCTCTGCCCCTCCCACAATGGGGAGATCTCCCTGCAGTAGTTGGTGTCTCTGCCCCTCCCACAATGGGGAGATCTCCCTGCAGTAGTTGGTGTCTCTGCCCCTCCCACAATGGGGAGATTTCCCCTGAGTAGTTGGTGTCTCTGCCCCTCCCACAATGGGGAGATTTCCCTGCAGTAGTTGGTGTCTCTGCCCCTCCCACAATGGGGAGATTTTCCCCTGAGTAGTTGGTGTCTCTGCCCCTCCCACAATGGGGAGATTTCCCTGCAGTAGTTGGTGTCTCTGCCCCTCCCACAATGGGGAGATTTCCCTGCAGTAGTTGGTGTCTCTGCCCCTCCCACAATGGGGAGATTTCCTGCAGTAGTTGGTGTCTCTGCCCCTCCCACAATGGGGAGATTTCCTTTCCTGATATCTGGAGTTTGTCTTCTGGACTAGAAGAGACTTTTGTTTTTTTTGTTTTATTTGTTTAAACAAATCCCATGGATCTGATTGGCTGCTGTGAAGAATGGTTGAGCGGTTGCCGTGGTGACATGACAATATTTCCTTTCCATCAGATCATTTGCATCGCTGTAGGAAATCGATGGATCACAAAGTTACAATTGTTACTGAGTGACGAGAACCTTCCTGTCCGTCCAATCACCGAGCGCCGTGTTATACGGCCAATAGGGGGCGCTGCACACCCTGCCGGGACACAGCCCGGGGCCAACATGCCCCCCCCACCAAAGATGTATGAGCATTATGTCAGCAACATTCCCCCCCCCCAAAAAAAAATAATCTAATGTGCATACATTTCCCCTCCTCCCAGTACAAATCCAGCCCCCTGCTGAAATCCCCCTCCCAGCATAAATATTTGCACCCCCATCTCCCCAGTACAGATCCCCCCCCCAAAAAAAATAAAAAAGTCGAGCACTAATCTGCATGCTTACCCTCTAGGCAGTAATGCCCTCTCTTCCCGGTAAAAATCCAGCCCCCCCTGCTGAAATCCCCCCTCCCAGCACAAATCTTTATCCCCCCCCATCTCAAATTCTCTCTCCTCATATGCCCCCCCCCCAAAAAAAAATTACTCTTTCTTGAACAAGTCCTCTATCCCTCAAGTTTACCCCCCCCCAGCATAAATTCCCCTCCCCCAATCCCACATCCTAGCACAAATCCCCCCCCCCACAGCAAATACCGACAATCAGCCCTGCTAATGTAAATCCCCTCCCCTCCCAGCACAAATCCCTCCCCCCCACCATATCACCACCTTTTCCAGCACAATGACCCCAAATCCCCCCTCCTAGCACAAATCCTCTCCCCCCCCTTCACAACACATGACCACTCCTAGCCCCCACCTCCTTAAATTTCCCATCCTAGAACAATTCTTACTCCCTGCTACCCCCAAAATTCCCCCTCCCAACACAAATCCCCCCCCCCATCTCCTTGTGGTGCCCCGCCCTCACATAATGCTACAGTGCCGAAGGCAGCCTCTTCCCCGCCCACCCCTTGTCCCGGCCCTGACTACAAATCCCCTCACATTTCCCTCCCAACACAAATCCTCTCCACCCCCACTTCAAATCCCCCCCCAGCACAAATTCCCCCCCCCCCATACCAAATCCTAGCACAAATTTCCCCCCCCCCAGTGCAAATTCCCTTCCCCCAATACCACATCCTAGCACAAATGCCCCCCCCCACTCCAAACCACCCCCCAGCACAAATTCCCCTCCCCAATACCACATCCTAGCACAAATGCCCCCTACTCCAATCCCCCTCCCCCAATACCTTATCCTAGCACAAATCCCCCCCCCCAGCACATATTCCCTTCCCCCAATACCACATCCTAGCACAAATTCCCCCCCCCCCACACTCCAAATCCCCCCCAGCACATATTCCCTTCCCCCAATACCATATCGTAGCACAAATTCCCCCCCCCCCCCCAGCACATATTCCCTTCCCCCAATACCACATCCTAGCACAAATTCCCCCCCCCCCCCCACACTCCAAATCCCCCCCAGCACATATTCCCCTCCCCCAATCTCACATTCTAGCACATAACCCCCCCCCCCCCAATTCCCCCTCCTAGGACAAATAATACCCACAATCAGCCCTACTAGTCCCCTCCATTAAAAAAAATTCCCTCCCAGCACAAATCCCCCCACATCACCTCCCCATATTTCCCATCCTAGAACAATTCTTACCCCCTGCCATCCCCAAAATTCCCCCTCCCAACACAAATCCCCCCCCAATATCCTTGTGGTCCCCCCCCCCCGCCTCACATGATGCCACAGCGCCCAGGGCAGCCGCCCCTCCTGCCCACCCCTTGTCCTCCGGTCCTGACTACAAATCCCGGACTGTGCGGTTTCCTTGAAGTGAAGTTCCGGTCAATTTTTTTTTTTTTTTTAATTTTAATGTAGTCCTGGCTGGAGTGGGGGAGGGTTACAGCCGCCGGCGTTTTGTTGCTGTCTGGGTCACTGTTTGCTGTTCATGTTCTGTGTGATCTGGACAGGAAGTGAGGGGAAATCTACCCAGTGGGGACACGCAGCAGTGACACCAGGCAGAGCTTCTAAACATTTCCGGTTCCATTCAAAACTGAAAAAGACATCTTGTATAGATAGGCTTTCCGCGATGTGATTCACGGCAAAACTGCTAATGAGAGGCGTTTTTGCATTGAAGTCAATGGGAGGCGTTTTTGCATTGAAGTCAATGGGAGGCGTTTTTGCATTGAAGTCAATGAGAGGCGTTTTTGCATTGAAGTCAATGGGAGGCGTTTTTGCATTGAAGTCAATGGGAGGCGTTTTTGCATTGAAGTCAATGGGAGGCGTTTTTGCATTGAAGTCAATGGGAGGTGTTTTTGCATTGAAGTCGACGGGAGGGTTCGATTGTTGGAAATAACCTCATTGTGTGCAATGGCTAGCAGTGCGGCTTTGCAGTGTTAATGGCACACGTGCTTCAGCGTGAATCAAAATTGTCATTTTAGGGGGATATCATGTTTTGTTTTGTTTTTTGTCGCCAATCTTCCGCTCCGCGTTTTTTGCATTGCAGGCGACGGGAGGCGTTTTTTGCATTGAAGTCGACGGGAGGCGTTTTTTGCATTGAAGTCGACGGGAGGCGTTTTTTGCATTGAAGTCGACGGGTGGCGGTTTTTGCATTGAAGTCGACGGGTGGCGTTTTTTGCATTGAAGTCGACGGGTGGCGTTTTTTGCATTGAAGTCGACGGGTGGCGTTTTTTGCATTGAAGTCGACGGGAGGCGTTTTTTGCATTGAAGTCGACGGGAGGCGTTTTTTGCATTGAAGTCGACGGGAGGTGTTTTTTGCATTGAAGTCGACGGGAGGCGTTTTTTGCATTGAAGTCGACGGGAGGCGTTTTTTGCATTGAAGTCGACGGGTGGCGTTTTTTGCATTGAAGTCGACGGGTGGCGTTTTTTGCATTGAAGTCGACGGGTGGCGGTTTTTTGCATTGAAGTCGACGGGTGGCGGTTTTTTGCATTGAAGTCGACGGGTGGCGGTTTTTTGCATTGAAGTCGACGGGTGGCGGTTTTTTGCATTGAAGTCGACGGGTGGCGGTTTTTTGCATTGAAGTCGACGGGTGGCGGTTTTTTGCATTGAAGTCGACGGGTGGCGGTTTTTTGCATTGAAGTCGACGGGTGGCGGTTTTTTGCATTGAAGTCGACGGGTGGCGGTTTTTGGCATTGAAGTCGACGGGTGGCGGTTTTTTGCATTGAAGTCGACGGGTGGCGGTTTTTGGCATTGAAGTCGACGGGAGGCGTTTTTGGCATTGAAGTCGACGGGAGGCGTTTTTGGCATTGAAGTCGACGGGAGGCGTTTTTGGCATTGAAGTCGACGGGAGGTAGTGTGTGCACCCAGGCGCCAGGACGCAATTTCTAGTCGCCATAGCAACCTGGCGCCTGGGATTTGTTGAGCCCTTGCTTAATCTCCACAGCTTCAGGGAAGCACATTGCATGCAGTGGATAGTTGAGGGTGGGGTGGGCTGATGGAGTGAACTGCATAGTGTGCAATGGCCAGCCTAGGGTGAGATAGGTTGTTGGAAGGAGCAGCATTGTGTGCAGTGGCTATCTGGGTGAAATTTTCGGAGGGAACATCATGTTATAACAATTTCTAGCTGGGGGTTCGATGGTTGGAGAGAACCTCATTGTGTGCAATGGCTAGCAGTGTGGGTTTGCAGTGTGAATGGCACACGTGCTCCAGCGTGAATCAGAATTGTCATTTTAGGGGATATCATGTTTTTCTGTCGCCAATCTTCCGCTCTTCGTATATTCCTGGAGCTTTGTTTCCTCCTCTGTGTCCCTCACCCAGGTAACGTAGCCTGCGGGTATATGGCAGGTGTCACCATTGTTCAGGGACCTGTAATTCTTGTCATTATTTCCTCGAGGGTGTCCAACAACGTGCAATCGGAAATCTTTACATTTTTAGAGGACAGCTCCACCCAAAATGCTGGTGGGCAGCAGTGTGTTGGGGGGGGGGGGTCCCAAATTCTTATCACCTCACCCTGAATGCCCCATCGTTGGTGTCAGTGGGAGGAATAGTGCCCCATCGTTGGTGTCAGTGGGAGGAATAGTGCCCCATCATTGGGAGGAATAGTACCCCATCGTTGGTGTCAGTGGGAGGAATAGTGCCCCATCGTTGGTGTCAGTGGTAGCAATAGTGCCCCATCATTGGTGTCAGTGGGAGGAATAGTGCTCCATCATTGGTGTCAGTGGGAGGAATAGTGCCCCATCATTGGTGTCAGTGGGAGGAATAGTGCTCCATCATTGGTGTCAGTGGGAGGAATAGTGCCCCATCATTGGTATCAGTGGGAGGAATAGTGCTCCATCATTGGTGTCAGTGGGAGGAATAGTGCTCCATCATTGGTGTCAGTGGGAGGAATAGTGCTCCATCATTGGTGTCAGTGGGAGGAATAGTGCCCCTATCATTAGTGTCAGTGGGAGGAATAGTGCCCCATCATTGGTGTCAGTGGGAGGAATAGTGCCCCATCATTGGTGTTAGTGGGAGGAATAGTGTCCCATCATTGGTGTCAGTGGGAGGAATAGTGTCCCATCATTGGTATCAGTGGGAGGAATAGTGCTCCATCATTGGTGTCAGTGGGAGGAATAGTGCCCCTATCATTGGTGTCAGTGGGAGGAATAGTGTCCCATCATTGGTGTCAGTGGGAGGAATAGTGCCTCATCATTGGTGTCAGTGGGAGGAATAGTGCCCCATCATTGGGAGGAATAGTGTCCCATCATTGGTGTCAGTGGGAGGAATAGTGTCCCATCATTGGTGTCAGTGGGAGGAATAGTGTCCCATCATTGGTGTCAGTGGGAGGAATAGTGCCCCATCATTGGGTTCCCCTGCAATGGTGACCTTTCTTCCCCTACAAATTCCAACAAGTCCCATTTGATGCCATGCCACATTACCCTCACCTCTTACATCACACCCTCATTGCCGATCGACCTGCAGTGGAAATTTGCTATTGCCCTGTCTTCTGCTGGCGTCTCTAGCTTTGTTGCAGACTGCCCCTGGTGGCTGGGAGTTCTGGAAGCTGCAGATCGTTTATTATAGTGGCCTCATGTAGAGTGAATGTAGATCGATGTGTTGGGCGCTGAGGATAGGCTGCTTTACCTAGTGAGCTGCGGCATGTCGGGGTGCTCTGTCCCGTGTAATGATGTCTCTTGCTGAGTGCTGGTGCTGCAGAGGCTCCGTGACGTCAGGCTGAGTGCAGCTGTTTCTTGTCAGTCACGGGTTGTGTGGGAGGTTATAGAACATCCAACAGAGCAGAGAATAACCTGAATATTCAGATCAGGGGCCCTCAGATGGTCTACATAAAGGGCCCCTGCACTGGCCTTCAGACCTCAGGGAGCTGGACTGTGTCACATGGTTGGTGATCAGCAGAAGTATAGACTGTGGTTTGAAGGAGGATGAATAGTGCCCCATCATTGGTGTCAGTGGGAAGAATAGTGTCCCCATCATTGGTGTCAGTGGGAGGAATAGTGCCCCATCATTGGTGTCAGTGGGAGGAATAGTGCCCCATCATTGGTGTCAGTGGGAGGAATAGTGCCCCATCATTGGTATCAGTGGGAGGAATAGTGCCCCATCATTGGTGTCAGTGGGAGGAATAGTGCCCCATCATTGGTGTCAGTGGGAGGAATAGTGCCCCATCATTGGTGTCAGTGGGAGGAATAGTGCCCCATCATTGGTATCAGTTGAAGGAATAGTGCCCCATCATTGGTGTCAGTGGGAGGAATAGTACCCCATCATTGGTGTCAGTGGGAGGAATAGTGCCCCATCATTGGTGTCAGTGGGAGGAATAGTGTCCCATCATTGGTGTCAGTGGGAAGAATAGTGTCCCCATCATTGGTGTCAGTGGGAAGAATAGTGTCCCATCATTGGTATCAGTGGGAGGAATAGTGCCCCATCATTGGTATCAGTGGGAGGAATAGTGTCCCATCATTGGTGTCAGTGGGAGGAATAGTGCCCCATCATTGGTATCAGTGGGAGGAATAGTGTCTCATCATTGGTGTCAGTGGGAGGAATAGTGTCCCATCATTGGTGTCAGTGGGAGGAATAGTGCCCCATCATTGGTATCAGTGGGAGGAATAGTGTCCCATCATTGGTGTCAGTGGGAAGAATAGTGTCCCCATCATTGGTGTCAGTGGGAGGAATAGTGCCCCATCATTGGTGTCAGTGGGAAGAATAGTGCCCCATCATTGGTATCAGTGGGAGGAATAGTGTCCCATCATTGGTATCAGTGGGAGGAATAGTGCCCCATCATTGGTATCAGTGGGAGGAATAGTGTCCCATCATTGGTATCAGTGGGGGGAATAGTGCCCCATCATTGGTGTCAGTGGGAAGAATAGTGTCCCCATCATTGGTGTCAGTGGGAGGAATAGTGCCCCATCATTGGTGTCAGTGGGAGGAATAGTGCCCCATCATTGGTATCAGTGGGAGGAATAGTGTCCCATCATTGGTATCAGTGGGAGGAATAGTGCCCCATCATTGGTATCAGTGGGAGGAATAGTGCCCCATCATTGGTGTCAGTGGGAGGAATAGTGCCCCATCATTGGTGTCAGTGGGAGGAATAGTGCCCCATCATTGGTGTCAGTGGGAGGAATAGTGCCCCATCATTGGTATCAGTGGAGGAATAGTGCCCCATCATTGGTGTCAGTGGGAGGAATAGTGTCCCATCATTGGTGTCAGTGGGAAGAATAGTGTCCCCATCATTGGTGTCAGTGGGAAGAATAGTGTCCCATCATTGGTATCAGTGGGAGGAATAGTGCCCCATCATTGGTGTCAGTGGGGGGAATAGTGCCCCATCATTGGTGTCAGTGGGAGGAATAGTGTCCCATCATTGGTGTCAGTGGGAGGAATAGTGCCCCATCATTGGTATCAGTGGGAGGAATAGTGTCTCATCATTGGTGTCAGTGGGAGGAATAGTGTCCCATCATTGGTGTCAGTGGGAGGAATAGTGCCCCATCATTGGTATCAGTGGGAGGAATAGTGTCCCATCATTGGTGTCAGTGGGAAGAATAGTGTCCCCATCATTGGTGTCAGTGGGAGGAATAGTGCCCCATCATTGGTGTCAGTGGGAGGAATAGTGCCCCATCATTGGTATCAGTGGGAGGAATAGTGCCCCATCATTGGTGTCAGTGGGAGGAATAGTGCCCCATCATTGGTGTCAGTGGGAGGAATAGTGCCCCATCATTGGTGTCAGTGGGAGGAATAGTGCCCCATCATTGGTATCAGTTGAAGGAATAGTGCCCCATCATTGGTGTCAGTGGGAGGAATAGTACCCCATCATTGGTGTCAGTGGGAGGAATAGTGCCCCATCATTGGTGTCAGTGGGAGGAATAGTGTCCCATCATTGGTGTCAGTGGGAAGAATAGTGTCCCCATCATTGGTGTCAGTGGGAAGAATAGTGTCCCATCATTGGTATCAGTGGGAGGAATAGTGCCCCATCATTGGTGTCAGTGGGGGGAATAGTGCCCCATCATTGGTGTCAGTGGGAGGAATAGTGTCCCATCATTGGTGTCAGTGGGAGGAATAGTGCCCCATCATTGGTATCAGTGGGAGGAATAGTGTCTCATCATTGGTGTCAGTGGGAGGAATAGTGTCCCATCATTGGTGTCAGTGGGAGGAATAGTGTCCCCATCATTGGTGTCAGTGGGAGGAATAGTGCCCCATCATTGGTGTCAGTGGGAAGAATAGTGCCCCATCATTGGTATCAGTGGGAGGAATAGTGTCCCATCATTGGTATCAGTGGGAGGAATAGTGCCCCATCATTGGTATCAGTGGGAGGAATAGTGTCCCATCATTGGTATCAGTGGGGGGAATAGTGCCCCATCATTGGTGTCAGTGGGAAGAATAGTGTCCCCATCATTGGTGTCAGTGGGAGGAATAGTGCCCCATCATTGGTGTCAGTGGGAGGAATAGTGCCCCATCATTGGTATCAGTGGGAGGAATAGTGTCCCATCATTGGTATCAGTGGGAGGAATAGTGCCCCATCATTGGTATCAGTGGGAGGAATAGTGCCCCATCATTGGTATCAGTGGAGGAATAGTGCCCCATCATTGGTGTCAGTGGGAGGAATAGTGTCCCATCATTGGTGTCAGTGGGAAGAATAGTGTCCCCATCATTGGTGTCAGTGGGAAGAATAGTGTCCCATCATTGGTATCAGTGGGAGGAATAGTGCCCCATCATTGGTGTCAGTGGGGGGAATAGTGCCCCATCATTGGTGTCAGTGGGAGGAATAGTGTCCCATCATTGGTGTCAGTGGGAGGAATAGTGCCCCATCATTGGTATCAGTGGGAGGAATAGTGTCTCATCATTGGTGTCAGTGGGAGGAATAGTGTCCCATCATTGGTGTCAGTGGGAGGAATAGTGCCCCATCATTGGTATCAGTGGGAGGAATAGTGTCCCATCATTGGTGTCAGTGGGAAGAATAGTGTCCCCATCATTGGTGTCAGTGGGAGGAATAGTGCCCCATCATTGGTGTCAGTGGGAAGAATAGTGCCCCATCATTGGTATCAGTGGGAGGAATAGTGCCCCATCATTGGTATCAGTGGGAGGAATAGTGCCCCATCATTGGTGTCAGTGGGAGGAATAGTGCCCCATCATTGGTATCAGTGGAGGAATAGTGCCCCATCATTGGTGTCAGTGGGAGGAATAGTACCCCATCATTGGTGTCAGTGGGAGGAATAGTGCCCCATCATTGGTGTCAGTGGGAGGAATAGTGTCCCATCATTGGTGTCAGTGGGAAGAATAGTGTCCCCATCATTGGTGTCAGTGGGAAGAATAGTGTCCCATCATTGGTATCAGTGGGAGGAATAGTGCCCCATCATTGGTGTCAGTGGGGGGAATAGTGCCCCATCATTGGTGTCAGTGGGAGGAATAGTGTCCCATCATTGGTGTCAGTGGGAGGAATAGTGCCCCATCATTGGTATCAGTGGGAGGAATAGTGTCTCATCATTGGTGTCAGTGGGAGGAATAGTGCCCCATCATTGGTGTCAGTGGGAGGAATAGTGCCCCATCATTGTTATCAGTGGGAGGAATAGCGTCCCATCATTGGTGTCAGTGGGAGGAATAGTGCCCCATCATTGGTGTCAGTGGGAGGAATAGTGCCCCATCATTGGTGTCAGTGGGAGGAATAGTGCCCCATCATTGGTGTCAGTGGGAGGAATAGTGCCCCATCTTTGGTGTCACTGGGAGGAATAGTGACTGATCATTGGTGTCAGTGGGAGGAATAGTGTCCCATCATTGGTGTCTTAATGCAGGCCATAGACGGGTCAAAAATTGTCCGATTTTTGCACCATTAGTGGGTTAATTAGTCAGCCGTTTTTCAGGCTTTTTGCACATATTTTTTTATCGGCCATGTTGGAAAATTTGCGGCCGATTTTGACGATTGGCCGATTTTCCCGGCAATGATGGGCAAATCGGCCGATCGTTTTACAGATAAAAAAAATCTACGCATGAGCCGTGACCTGCAAGAAGAAGAAGAGGAGAAAGAATTCCAGTCCGCTATTATATTTTACATGAAAGTATTGCAATTGTAACAATGTATCCATTTGTATCCGAATAAAACCATCTGTATCCGAAATGGATGCAAATAGATACATTGTTACAATCGCAAGACTTTCATGTAAAATATAATAGCGGACTGGAATTCTCCTTCCTCTTCTTCTTCTTCTTCTGTATTGCTCCCCCGTGTGCTTGTTTTTTTTTGTTTTTTGTACCGTTGGTGGTAACGTCAGCTGATCGAACGACCGATTTTTCGTTTTAAAAACGGCGATTTTTGACCCCTCTGTGGCTTGCATTACCCTAGCCCATAATCTTATCACCTCACCCTGCATGTGGAGTTCATGCAGTACATATTGCGGTCCCGTGATTCCGGCACGAACCCCTCAATCCTGGTTACCCTTTGGAGCGCGGTGTCATGAGATACACAATGGTCTGGCTGTACGCAGATATAGATAAACGGAACCTTTGCTGCTGATAACAGGAGTGGTGTGACCTTCCATCTGCTGATTATCAGCGGCCCCTCCCCCGCTCCTGAACTTTGGGAACGTGTAATCAGTGTGTAGATCAGAGAGATCCCTCCTGTGACATCCCTGGAGGACAGATCTCCTCTCCCCTGCCCGGATCTCCTCTCCCCTGCCCGGATCTCCTCTCCCCTGCCCGGATCTCCTCTCCCCTGCCCGGATCTCCTCTCCCCTGCCCGGATCTCCTCTCCCCTGCCCGGATCTCCTCTCCCCTGCACCTTCCATGTGCTTCTCTTATGTGCATTTAGGACATTAGCCGACTCGTGGATGTTAAAGAAGAACTCCAGATTCACGTAAAATGGCGATATGCGGTTTCATGACCATAAAAATGTCCTCATTATTCAACCCGGACAGCTTGGATTGTTGGCCGTCAATATATTCCGTGTGCAGCTGGAGGATCCGGCGATGGAGGAACAATCTGTCAATTATGGTGGCCCCAGCATCTCTAGTATGGCCGATTTTTCCTCCTGTTGAGGCAGACCATAGACTGTACCATGCACAGCACCATCTACTGGCTGAAAGGGGGTTTGCATATGTATGGAAAAGAGGGATATGGTGGTGTCATGTATTGGGTAGGACTTGGAACTGCCAGCAGTGAGGCGCACAGGAGAAGGTGGTGTCACAGGTATTTCTGCATAACGAGGACTGCTAGAGCCACATGGACTCCAGAAGTGAATTGATAGAGAGGTTGGTTCTCTGAACCAGATGTGGGATTTTGTTACAGCCGTCATTTAGACCCTTTAGGCCAGTGCTCTCCAAACTGTGAATGTGGCCCTTTGCTAGCCTTTATCTGGCCCTTGGGGCACTAATCCTGTGACACCAATATTGGAGCATAATTCCTCTCCTGACACCAATGATGGGGCACTATTCATCCCACTGACACCAATGATGGGGCACTATTCATCCCACTGACACCAATGATGGGGCACTATTCATCCCACTGACACCAATGATGGGGCACTATTCCTCACACTGATACCAATGATGGGGCACTATTCCTCACACTGATACCAATGATGAGACACTATTCCTCACACTGATACCAATGATGGGGCACTATTCCTCCCACTGACTCCAATGATGGGGACTATTCCTCTCACTGACACCAATGATGGGGCACTATTCCTCTCACTGATACCAATGATGGGGCACTATTCCACCCACTGATACCAATGATGGGGCACTATTCCTCCCACTGACATGAACGATGGAGCACCATTACTCGTGATGACACCAATGATGGGGCACTATCCTCCAAATGATAGGGCACTATTCCTCCCACTGACACCAATGATGGGGCATTATTCATCCCACTGACACCAATGATGGGGCATTATTCATCCCACTGACACCAATGATGGGGCATTATTCATCCCACTGACACCAATGATGGGGCATTATTCATCCCACTGACACCAATGATGGGGCATTATTCATCCCACTGACACCAATGATGGGGCCATCATTTAGGCCAGTGCTCTCCAAACTGCGATTGCGGCCCTTTGCTAGCCTTTATCTGGCCCTTGGGGCACTATTCCTCTGACACCAATATTGGGGCATAATTCCTGTCCTGACACCAATGATGGGGCACTATTCCTCCCACTGACACCAATGATGGGGCACTATTCCTCCCACTGACACCAATGATGGGGCACTATTCCTCCCACTGACACCAATGATGGGGCACTATTCATCCCACTGATACCAATGATGGGGCACTATTCCTCCCACTGACACCAATGATGGGGCACTATTCCTCCCACTGACACCAATGATGGGGAACTATTCCTCCCACTGACACCAATGATGGGGCACTATTCCTCCCACTGACACCAATGATGGGGCACTATTCATCCCACTGACACCAATGATGGGGCACTATTCATCCCACTGACACCAATGATGGGGCACTATTCATCCCACTGACACCAATGATGGGGCACTATTCATCCCACTGACACCAATGATGGGGCACTATTCATCCCACTGACACCAATGATGGGGCACTATTCATCCCACTGACACCAATGATGGAGCACTACTCCTACTGCTTCTGACCACCAGCCGCAAGGCCATGTTTATTTTCACCAATGCTGGACCCTTTTTCTACCCCCACTGGCCACAATCTGGCCCTCCAAAAGTCTGAAGGACAGTAAACTGGCCCTTTGTGTGAAAAGTTTGGAGACCCCTGCTTTAGGTCCTTCTGGAAGTTCTTGAGGATGAAGTTTGGAAATTGGTGTAGTCGGTGAAAGTCAACTTTTAGAGTCACCGGCTCAACATTTGTAAGTCTACACAAAGGACCGTAATCTGCTCCGAGTCCTTGGGCACCAGCCCTCAAATCTCAGCTTTCCAGAGGGACTGCCAGGAGGACCATGCCGGTACGGTGCTAACCAAACCATGGAGGAGGCCTGGCATTATATACATGGATGGCTCTTCCCAGCGGAAGCCATGACACCTTTGCAGGCATGACCTGTACCAAGCTATTGAGGGAAGAGGATCAACAGCCAGGAAGGGTTGGCACAGTAGGAGCCAGATAGGTAGCCGGGGGGTGAAGGCTGGAACGATCGATGGTGGGTGTGTATAGAAACATCGGCAGGTCTTTTGGTGGACAGATCACACAATTCCATCCAATCTCCAGTCTAGGTGTCTAGGTAGTCATGTACAAGCAGATGTCTCCTGCAGGAAATGAAACATCTGCCCAATGACCCCACATTGCTGCAACCCTCCACAAACGCTCATCCAAAACTTGTTTTTTTTGTCGGCAGCTTTTAGAAGTATGAAACATCTCGAGGCTCTTCAGTCTACGATGGAAAAAAAGTCAATGTTACTTCACGGGCCCCCTTCACATCAGAGGTCATCCCATCACATCAGAGTCCCCTCTTTACATCAGAGATCCCCCCTATACATGAGAACACCCCTTTCACATCAGATCCCCCTGTACATGAGATTCCCCTTTCACATCAGAGATCCCCCCTATGCATGAGAACACCCCTTCACAAGGCCCCCCATACATGAGGTCTCCCTATACATGAAAACACCCCTTCACATCAGAGGTCCCCCTATTACATCATAAGTCCCCCTATACATGAGAACACCCCTTCATGATGCCCCCCCATACATGAGATCCCCCTTTCACATCAGAGGTCCCCCTAAGCATGAGAACACCCCTTCATGAGCCCCCCCTATACATGGGATCCCCCCTTCACATTAGATGTTCTTCATCACATCAGAGACTTCCCTTTTACATCAGAGGTCCCCCTATACTTGAGATCCCCCCTTCACCTCAGTTGTTGCCCGTCACATCAGAGACTCCTCTATTACATCAGAAGCCCCCCAGGGCACAAGACCCCCCTTCAACTCAGAGCCTCCCCTATACGTGGGATCCCCTCTTCACATCAGAGGTTCCCCTAACACACAACAATCCTCCTCATCAGAGGTTCCCCTAACACATAACAAGTCCCCTTTACATCAGAGTTCCCCTTATCATATCCAAGACTCATGTATTATGTCAGAGCCCCCCTATTCATGGGATCCTCCCTTCACATTAGATGTTCTCCATCACATCAGAGACTCCCTTTTTATATCAGAGGTCCCCCTATAAGTGAGATCCCCCATTCACATCAGAGGCTCCCATATACATGATATCACCACTTCACATCAGTTGTTCCCCCATCACATCAGAGACTCCTCTATTACATCACAAGACCCCCCTTCATATCAGACCCTCCCCTATACGTGGGATCCCCCTTCACATCAGAGGTTCCCCTAACACACATGCCCCCTTCACATCAGAGGTCCCCATATACTTGAGATCCCCCATTCATCTCAGAGGCTCCCCTATACATATCATCACCCCTTCACATCAGTTGTTGCCCATCACATCAGAGACTCTATTACACCAGAAGCCCCCCCAATGCACAAGACCCCCCTTCACATCAGATCCTCCCCTATACGAGGTTCCCCTAACACACAACAAGCCTCCTTCACATCAAAGGTTCCCCTATCACATAACAAGTCCCCTTTACATCAGAGTTGCCCTTATATCCAAGGCTCATGTATTATGTCAGAGCCCCCCTATACATGGGATCCTCCCTTCACATTAGATGTTCTCCATCACATCAGAGACTCCCCTATACATAGGATCCCCCCTTCACATCAGAGGTTCCCCTAACACATAACAAGCCCCCTTCATATCAGAGGTCCCCTTATCACATCCAAGGCTCCTCCATTAATTCAGAGCCCCCCTATACATGGGATCCCCCTTCAGAACAAGGTTGTGCCCCACGTTCCTCCATTCTGTCTCTATCCTCAGGGCAGCGATGAGTAGCGGCTCCCGCCAGAATATTTATTGCTCTTGTTATGCAGGATTACCAAACCATCGAACGTTGTTGTGATGTCACATTGACCGCGGGGCCATAAATCGAGTAAAATGATCATTTTTTCTGAATTCACGTCAATCTTCGGTTTACAATGTGTGCTCAGCATTGCTCGTCGCATTCCCGGGCCGTCCGGGTCAAGAAGTTCAAACTTATCCTCAGATAAGAAACGTCAACATTGTAAACTTTACAGTTGAAGAGATAAACGTCTTATTTTTATGATCTTGTCGTGAGATTTTACTGTACAGAAATCTGTCCAATCGCAGTGCTTGGCAGTCGGCGGTTTGTTGCGTATTCTGTGCAGGTTACTTGTGCGATCTGATTTGGGCTGGTGGGATATTCAGCTGCTGCCAACCTTGAAGATCCAGATCTCCTGCGGGTTCCATAGATGTGCTAAAGGAAAAGATTGTGCTTTACTGGTTCCAGCTCCTCCCACGATCTCTGGGCTCCCTGTAGCTCCACCCACACA
>NW_028320588.1:37500-42500 GCF_062004578.1 Staurois parvus
TAAAGCCGCCTCGGGGCGCACATACATCCCGCCGCGCTGCAGGACCGGAAAGACCGCTTTTACCTCTTCTCTCCAATAATGTATGGATCTGTACAGGAGAGATCACTGCCGTCCCAGCAACGCGTGGAACCAACGCACGCCGCATACAGAGCCCTCCTGGACGAGGGGATTATTTGTTAAATCTATTTTTTTATTATTGTTATTTTTTTATAACTTTTTTTTCATCTTTATTTCACTGTATTTTTTCTTTATTACACTGCATTTCTTTTTTTTTTATTTTTAGAACATTTTTTTTTCATCTTTATTACACTGAATTTTTTTTTTTTTACACTGTTTCTTTTTTTTCTTACACTGTATTTCCTTTTTTATAGCCTGTTTTTTTTATCATCTTTTTTACACTTAATTTTTTTTTTTTTTTACACTATAATTCTTTTTTATAACTTTTTTTCATCTTTATTACACTGTATTTTTTTTATTACATTGTATTTTTTTTTTTATTACACTGTATTTCTTTTTTCTTATGCTATATTTCTTTTTTTTATAATTTGTGTTTTTTTTATCTTTATTACACTATATTTCTTTTTTTTTATAACATTTTTTTTTCATCTTTATTACACGATTTCTTTTTTCTTACAATGTATTTCTGTTTTTTATAACTTATGTTTTTGTTTTCATCTTTTTTACACTGTATTTTTTTTATTACACTATTTCTTTTTTCTTACACTACATTTCTTTTTTTATAACATGTTTTTTTTCATCTTTATTTCACTGTATTTTTTTCTTTTATTACACTATATATTTTTTTTTTTTATAACATTTTTTTCATCTTTATTACACTGTATTTCTTTTTTTTATAACTTATGTTTTTTTTCATCTTTATTACACTATTTTTTTTATTACACTGTATTTCTTTTTTCTTACACTATATTTCTTTTTATAACTTATGTTTTTTTTTCATCTTTTTTACACTGACCTTTTTTATATTACACACTATTTCTTTTTGTTCTAACTTTTTTTTCATCTTTTTTTACACTGTATTTCTTTTTTTATAACTTATGTTTTTGTTTTCATCTTTTTTACACTGTATTTTTTTTATTACACTATTTCTTTTTTCTTACACTACATTTCTTTTTTTATAACATGTTTTTTTTCATCTTTATTTCACTGTATTTTTTTCTTTTATTACACTATATATTTTTTTTTTTTATAACATTTTTTTCATCTTTATTACACTGTATTTCTTTTTTTTATAACTTATGTTTTTTTTCATCTTTATTACACTATTTTTTTTATTACACTGTATTTCTTTTTTCTTACACTATATTTCTTTTTATAACTTATGTTTTTTTTTCATCTTTTTTACACTGACCTTTTTTATATTACACACTATTTCTTTTTGTTCTAACTTTTTTTTCATCTTTTTTTACACTGTATTTCTTTTTTTATAGCCTATGTTTTTTAATCATCTTTTTTACACTATTTTTTCTTTATTACACTATATTTCTTTTTTTATAACTTTTTTCATCTTTATTACACTGTATTTCTTTTTTCTTACAATGTAATTTTTTCTGTAACTTATGTTTTTTTCATCTTTGTTGCACTATTTTTTTTTTTTTTATTACAATGTATTTCTTTTTTATTACAATATTGTTTTTTTTTTGTTTTGTTTTTACACTTTTTCTTTTTTTCATCTAACTTTATTGCTAGCACAGCGGCGCTTCTCACCGCCGTAAAAGTGATCTGGGCAGCTCTAGCGCTGTTGACCTGCTGTCAGTTCCTCGGAACGTTCGTTCTCTGGGCCCCAGGGCCACAGCTGTTCATGTCACAGGAATTTCTCCAGAAATGAGTCTTTCTGTTGAAGAATTCGAAATATTCGACTCCTGAGATGTAACTACGGGTCAGCGACCGATTTCTGGTCTGCAGACGGGAATCTGGAGGTTACAAATGACAATGTAGCAATTTTCCACCTGAAAATAAAATTTGAAATATATGAATTTAAGGACTTTTTTTTTAAAGGGGGTGGCGGGGGGGGGGGCTTCATGATAGAAATGATTGCTACCAATGAGGATTCATTCATTGTTCAAGTCGATCGGCCAGGGCGGAAAATGATCGATCTTTCTGCATCATCAGCAGATGATCAGATTGTATTTCGGTTGATTGGATTGTGAGGTTGGGTGGTGGGATCAGAGATCCGATCGATAACTTGTGATTGTGTCGTTCGAGTTTCCATCAAATCCCGCTCCACTGTGTGTGATCGATCGATTGTGTTGGTAACTATTGATTGATTATTCCTATTAGGAGAGGTCAACAGACCAGAAAATAAATCGATCATTTATGGGACTGTGTGTGGCCAATGTTGGTTCTGAGCTCAACTGAAGGCCGATACACAGCAGACAGAACTACGATCCCCTCCCCCACTCTGCCCAATACTGACTTCTAGCAGAATTACTATGTGTTCTCGACTTATTGTTTGATTTGTGTTTTTAGTCTGGGGTGATCACGTGACCTGATTTGGGATCTGGGCTGATCACGTGACCTGAATTGGGATCTGAGCTGATCATGTGACGTGAATTGGGACCTGGGCTGATCATGTGACCTGAATTGGGATCTGGGCTGATCATGTGACCTGAATTGGGATCTGGGCTGATCATGTGACCTGAATTGGGATCTGGGCTGATCATGTGACCTGAATTGGGCTGATCATGTGACCTGAATTGGGCTGATCATGTGACCTGAATTGGGCTGATCATGTGACCTGATTTGGGATCTCAGCTGATCATGTGACCCGATTTGGGATCTGGGCTGATCATGTGACCTGAATTGGAATCTGGGCTGATCATGTGACCTGAATTGGAATCTGGGCTGATTATGGGACCTAATTTGGGCTGATCATGTAACTCGATTTGGGATCTCAGCTGATCATGTGACCTGAATTGGGATCTGGGCTGATCATGTGACCTGATTTGGGATCTCAGCTGATCATGTGACCCGATTTGGGATCTCAGCTGATCATGTGACCCGATTTGGGATCTGGGCTGATCATGTGACCTGAATTGGAATCTGGGCTGATTATGGGACCTAATTTGGGCTGATCATGTGACTCGATTTGGGATCTCAGCTGATCATGTGACCTGAATTGGGATCTGGGCTGATCATGTGACCCGATTTGCTGTAACAATACTAACCTCCTGCATGTCTGCCTATTAACCCTTTATCCCGGTTTGTGTTTTTCTCTGAAGAGGATCTCTCTGTGCTCAGTGATGTCAGGACCCCCGACTCTGCAGGTATTGTACTGCCCCCCCCCCCCCGGTCTGTGCCCCGCAATGTCTTCTGTGCTGTGATTGGTCGTCTTCTGATCTCATTCCCCGCTGTCGGGCTTCTGCTGGATGTGATGTGACCTTTGTATGTTGTATCGTATGTAGATTGTGTATACGTCATATGTAGGTTGTGTATATACATCACATGTAGGTTGTATGTAGATGATGTGTATGTTTTATGTAGATTGTGTGTGTGTATATATATCATATGTTGGTTGTAGGTAGATGATGTGTATGTAGATTGTATGTATATCATATGTAGGTTGTATATACTGTGTATATCATATGTAGATTGTATGTAGATGATATGTAGATTATATGTAGGTTGTATGTAGATGATTTGTAGGTTGTATGTAGATTGTGTATATATGTTGTATGTAGATGATATGTAGATTGTGTATTTACATCATATGTAGGTTGTATGTAGATATGTAGGTTGTATGTAGATGATATGTAGGTTGTATGTAGCTTGTGTATATAAATCATATGTAGGTTGTATGTAGATATGTAGGTTGTATGTAGCTTGTGTATATAAATCATATGTAGGTTGTATGTAGATGATATGTAGGTTGTATGTAGATGATATGTAGATTGTATGTAGGTTGTATGTAGATGATATGTAGGTTGTATGTAGATTGTGTATATACATCATATGTAGGTTGTATGTAGACAATATATGACTGAACCAGTGACGGTTCTGTTACCTGCACTCCTGGCGGGGGGCTGAGATCCCAGGGGAATGATATGTTTGGTAATCATGTTACATACGGTATTGATGGTGGGATGGATGACTCTTCTGCCGTATGTTTCTCATCAATAGATCACTGCACGTTTCTGACCAATGGATATTTGCAGTCAGCGGGGTCACCGGTGTTCTATATAGGATATTTGCAGTCAGCGGGGTCACCGGTGTTCTATATAGGATATTTGCAGTGAGCGGGGTCACCGGTGTTCTATATAGGATATTTGCAGTGAGCGGGGTCACCGGTGTTCTATATAGGATATTTGCAGTGAGTGGGGTCACCGGTGTTCTATATAGGATATTTGCAGTGAGCGGGGTCACCGGTGTTCTATATAGGATATTTGCAGTGAGCGGGGTCACCGGTGTTCTATATAGGATATTTGCAGTGAGTGGGGTCACCGGTGTTCTATATAGGATATTTGCAGTGAGCGGGGTCACCGGTGTTCTATATAGGATATTTGCAGTCAGCGGGGTCACCGGTGTTCTATATAGGATATTTGCAGTCAGCGGGGTCACCGGTGTTCTATATAGGATATTTGCAGTGAGTGGAGTCACCGGTGTTCTATATAGGATATTTGCAGTGAGTGGGGTCACCGGTGTTCTATATAGGATATTTGCAGTGAGCGGGGTCACCGGTGTTCTATATAGGATATTTGCAGTGAGTGGGGTCACCGGTGTTCTATATAGGATATTTGCAGTCAGCGGGGTCACCGGTGTTCTATATAGGATATTTGCAGTGAGTGGAGTCACCGGTGTTCTATATAGGATATTTGCAGTGAGCGGGGTCACCGGTGTTCTATATAGGATATTTGCAGTCAGCGGGGTCACCGGTGTTCTATATAGGATATTTGCAGTCAGCGGGGTCACCGGTGTTCTATATAGGATATTTGCAGTCAGCGGGGTCACCGGTGTTCTATATAGGATATTTGCAGTGAGCGGGG
>NW_028320588.1:50000-65757 GCF_062004578.1 Staurois parvus
CCTTTAATTTGCAGGGATTTCATCTCACTTCCTGTTTTGACTCCCTCCCTCCCCACCATGCCTCCCGCCCTCCCTCCCACCCACCCTCCCTCCACACCATGGCTCCCGCCCCCCCCTCCCTCCACACCATGGCTCCCGCCCCCCCTCCCTCCACGCCATGCCTCCCTCCCTCCCTCCACGCTATGCCTCCCTCCCTCCCTCCACACCATGCCTTCCTCCCTCCCTCCACACCATGCCTCCCTCCCTCCCTCCCCACCATGCCTCCCACCCCCCCTCCCTCCACACCATGCCTCCCGCCCCCCCCTCCCTCCACACCATGCCTCCCGCCCCCCCTCCCTCCACACCATGCCTCCGGCCCCCCCTCCCTCCACACCATGCCTCCGGCCCCCCCTCCCTCCACACCATGCCTCCCGCCCTCCGTCCCCACCATGCCTCCCGCCCTCCGTCCCCACCATGCCTCCCGCCCTCCGTCCCCACCATGCCTCCCGCCCTCCCTCCCCACCATGCCTCCCGCCCTCCCTCCCCACCATGCCTCCCGCCCCCCCTCCCTCCACACCATGCCTCCCGCCCCCCCCTCCCTCCACACCATGCCTCCGGCCCCCCCTCCCTCCACACCATGCCTCCGGCCCCCCCTCCCTCCACACCATGCCTCCCGCCCTCCGTCCCCACCATGCCTCCCGCTCTCCCTCCCCACCATGCCTCCCGCCCTCCCTCCCCACCATGCCTCCCGCCCTCCCTCCCCACCATGCCTCCCGCCCTCCCTCCCCACCATGCCTCCCGCCCTCCCTCCACACCATGCCTCCCGCCCTCCCTCCACACCATGCCTCCCGCCCTCCCTCCCCACCATGCCTCCCACCCACCCTCCCTCCACACCATGCCTCCCGCCCCCCCTCCCTCCACACCATGCCTCCCTCCCTCCCTCCACACCATGCCTCCCTCCCTCCCCACCATGCCTCCCGCCCCCCCTCCCTCCACACCATCCCTCCCGCCCCCCCTCCCTCCACACCATGCCTCCCGCCCCCCCCTCCCTCCACACCATGCCTCCCGCCCCCCCCTCCCTCCACACCATGCCTCCCGCCCCCCCTCCCTCCACACCATGCCTCCCGCCCCCCCTCCCTCCACACCATGCCTCCCGCCCTCCGTCCCCACCATGCCTCCCGCCCTCCCTCCCCACCATGCCTCCCGCCCTCCCTCCCCACCATGCCTCCCGCCCTCCCTCCACACCATGCCTCCCGCCCTCCCTCCACACCATGCCTCCCGCCCTCCCTCCACACCATGCCTCCCTCCCACCATGCCTCCCGCCCTCCCTCCCACCATGCTTCCCGCCCTCCCTCCCCACCATGCCTCCCACCCTCCCTCCCCACCATGCCTCCCACCCTCCCTCCCCACCATGCCTCCCACCCTCCCTCCCCACCATGCCTCCCACCATGCCTCCCGCCCTCCCTCCCACCATGCCTCCCGCCCTCCCTC
Organism: Staurois parvus; assembly: GCF_062004578.1. Lineage (NCBI taxonomy): Eukaryota > Metazoa > Chordata > Amphibia > Anura > Ranidae > Staurois > Staurois parvus. Next base: position 51,471 of record NW_028320588.1, read on the forward strand.
CCACCATGCCTCCCACCATGCCTCCCTCCCCACCATGCCTCCCACCCTCCCTCCCACCATGCCTCACACCCTCCCTCCCACCATGCCTCCCACCCTCCCTCCCACCTTGCCTCCCACCCTCCCTCCCCACCATGCCTCCCACCATGCCTCCCGCCCTCCCTCCCCACCATGCCTCCCACCCTCCCTCCCCACCATGCCTCCCACCCTCCCTCCCCACCATGCCTCCCGCCCTCCCTCCCTACCATGCCTCCCGCCCTCCCTTCCACCATCCAAAACATAAAAAAATAAAAATGGCTTTAAATACACTTTATGGCGCCTATTTTATTCTCTGAATGTTCGTTTGTGAAAACTGCAGCAAACTAACAGTGTTGTGTGTAATTCTTTCTAGACTGACCAAGGAAAAAAAATGGTGTCTCGTGTCTTGTTGCCATGGACACCAAGGCCATTTTAGCGTTTTAGAATGAGCCCCATTATTTCTATACGATCTCCTCTTTTTGTGTTGACACGAAGTAACGCTGCAGCCAAAACAAGCGTCTCCGTGGTTGAGAACATGCGAGGAATTGTTCCTGTTGTCACGGCAACAATGTAACGAAGTCTGGTTGCTATGGGAACCACGGAGGACATCCCTGCCCTGGTTTTCACATCAGAGACCTTTGAGGCAAAGCAGATCATTTGCCCATAGCAACCAATTCGGTTACATGTGACTCATCGAAATCTGGTTGCTATGGCAACATTGACTTTGTCATTCTCTTTGCTCAAATTTTTTGCAAATAATAATCCCATTTTTTCCCCTCCAAATTGTGTTGCCCGTAGCAACCATGCTACATTAGAATGTGGTTGCTATGGCAACATTGCCTCTGTTATTCCTTTTTTATTATTATTTTTTTTTTGTATAATAAGCCAGGTTTTTTCCCCCAAAACTGTGTTGCCCATAGCAACCGGTTAGGTTACAATAGAATGTGGTTGCTATGGTGACATTGCCTTTTTCATTTCTTTTTATTATCCTTTTTTTTTTTTTTTGTATAACCAGCCCACTTTTTCTCCCTCCGAAACGGTGTTTCCCATAGCAACTAGTTAGGTTACGCATGATGCAAGTGGTTGCTATGGAAACACTGCTTTCCTTTTCCCCCCTTTGCTCAAATTGTCTTGTATCTCAGCTCCACTTTTTTTTTTCCCAATTGTGTTGCCCATAGCAACCATTGATCAATTGTCTAGGGGCCCATTAAAGAAATAAAGTGGGGGGGGCCATGGTTGCTATGGGCAACACACAAAAAAAAAAACGAGACCCGGAGCTGTGTCACCCACACAAGGCCTTGGACCAGGGAAGAGTCGATCTGGTTGGTTGCTATGGCAACCATTTTAAGATGGTCGGTCATGATCCCGCATGTCGTGCTTCTAATACCCCCATCACCCCCCCCCCCCATCACTTCATTACTGACCTCTCTGCTGTTTTTGCTGAAATATTAACTTTTTTGTTGCTTTTTTTGGGGGGGTTTGGATTGTTACTAACCGCATTATATTTTTCCCATGATGCCGCGGGCAGGGCCTGAGCAGCACAGAGAGCACCTTTCTAATCAACAACCATCAGAGGGTAAGAGGCCCGGTGCATGGTGGGCCGCGGCGGGCGGTCAGCCGCGTCGGTGTTGTAGTCGCATGCTTGAACACATTCCAATGCTTCGCTCTCACAGACCGATCGTTGGCCGAGACGGGTGTCACCCAGAGAGATCGGCCATTGTAGGCTCCCGGGGGACCCTTATAAAGGGGACCTGTCAGATGACACGTGTTCGGAGTTGTTTTCGAAGATGCAGACGCGCGTTCAGAAACGGCGTCCAAAATGTCAGTTCTGACAGGTACTCTTTAATACTCCCAGCACAGCTGTAGGGAAAATGAGAGGCGCCTAAGTCACCGGTCACACCACCGCGATCTGAAATCGCGTGATTCGCGTGCAACTTCAAAAGACTTTAGTGCCCGGACATACCGCTGTGCGATTTTGGAACTGAAATCGCGTCTAATGAATGTGAATGTCAGCATCTTATCACGTGCGATTTGCTGCAGCGCGATTTCTAAAGTAGTTCTTGCGTGACTTTTTTTTTGCAGTTTTGTTGCGATTTTACATACGTGAAATATAATAGAAATCGCGCTGCAAATCGCAGGAAATCATTGAAAGTCGCAATAAAGTCTTCATAAATCGCACCTGAAATTGCGCTGAAATTGCACACAAATCGCGGGAAATCGTTGAAAATCTTCACAAGTCACGATAAAGTCTTCATAAATCACACTTGAAACTGCGCTGAAATTGCACACAAATCGCAGCAGAGTGACCGGGGACTTTTTTTTTGACCGTTTTTTAAAAGATTTCTTGCCATTTTCAGCGTGATTTCTATTATATTCTATGTATGTAAAATCGCAACAAAACTGCAGAAAACGTATTGCAAATTGCAAGAAATCTTTTAAAAATCGGTCAAAAAAAAAGTCCCCGGTCACTCTGCTGCGATTTGTGTGCAATTTCAGCGCAGTTTCAAGTGCAATTTATGAAGACTTTATCGCGATTTGTGAAGATTTTCAATGATTTCTTGCGATTTTCAGTGCGATTACCGTTCTATTCTACGTATGTAAAATCGCAACAAAACTGCAGAAAAAGTCACGCAAGAACTACTTTACAAATCGCCGCCGGTAATCGCACGTTAAGACGCCGACATTCACACTCATTACATGTGATTTCAGGTGCCATTTCAATTCGCAAATCGCGATGATGTGACCGGGCGCTAAAGAGGAAAAAACGCTCAGAATAGGGCGACTTCTCTGCATCAAATAATTATTTCTTTCCATTTTTGACCCTTTAAGAGCCGGTGCTAGTATGCTGAATCACCTGCTGCATCTCATGGAGACTTCAGTTCTGAGAAATATCTGCAGTAGTTTGTGTCTCTGCCCCTCCCACAATGGGGAGATTTCCTGCAGTAGTTTGTGTCTCTGCCCCTCCCACAATGGGGAGATTTCCTGCAGTAGTTTGTGTCTCTGCCCCTCCCACAATGGGGAGATTTCCTGCAGTAGTTTGTGTCTCTGCCCCTCCCACAATGGGGAGATTTCCCGCAGTAGTTTGTGTCTCTGCCCCTCCCACAATGGGGAGATTTCCTGCAGTAGTTTGTGTCTCTGCCCCTCCCACAATGGGGAGATTTCCCCCAGTAGTTTGTGTCTCTGCCCCTCCCACAATGGGGAGATTTCTTGCAGTAGTTTGTGTCTCTGCCCCTCCCACAATGGGGAGATTTCTTGCAGTAGTTTGTGTCTCTGCCCCTCCCACAATGGGGAGATTTCCCTCCAGTAGTTTGTGTCTCTGCCCCTCCCACAATGGGGAGATTTCCACCAGTAGTTTGTGTCTGTGCCCCTCCCACAATGGGGAGATTTCCTGCAGTAGGTTGTGTTTGTGCCCCTCCCACAATGGGGAGATTTCCTGCAGTAGTTTGTGTTTGTGCCCCTCCCACAATGGGGAGATTTCCTGCAGTAGTTTGTGTTTGTGCCCCTCCCACAATGGGGAGATTTCCCTCCAGTAGTTTGTGTCTCTGCCCCTCCCACAATGGGGAGATTTCCCTCCAGTAGTTTGTGTCTCTGCCCCTCCCCCAATGGGGAGTTTTCCCTTCAGTAGTTGGTGTCTCTGCCCCTCCCACAATCGGGAGATTTCTTGCAGTAGTTGGTGTCTCTGCCCCTCCCACAATGGGGAGATTTCTTGCAGTAGTTGGTGTCTTTGCCCCTCCCACAATGGGGAGATTTCCCTCCAGTAGTTTGTGCCTCTGCCCCTCCCACAATGGGGAGATTCCCCCAGTAGTATCCCTGCCCCTCCCACAATGGGGAGATTCCCTCCAGTAGTATCCCTGCCCCTCCCACAATGGGGAGATTCCCTCCAGTAGTTTGTGTCTCTGCCCCTCCCACAATGGGGAGATTCCCCCCAGTAGTATCCCTGCCCCTCCCACAATGGGGAGATTCCCCCCAGTAGTATCCCTGCCCCTCCCACAATGGGGAGATTCCCCCCAGTAGTATCCCTGCCCCTCCCACAAAGCTGTGACAGAATTTGTCTGAGGGATCCCAACACTGGAATCCTGAAGAGTGTAGAAGCCAGCATGAGATTCAGCTTGCCAGCAGCCATGCGGGGGTGGAAGTGTCGGTGTCGGGTGGAGTTACCCTTTAAGAACAGTTTAGAAATCCGTTTAGAAAATGTGCTCCTTATTGATAATCCCCCCCCCCCCCCCGAAACCATGATTATTATGGGATGGCATTGGAATGTGTTCGGATGGTGAGGGGGTTGGCTGTGCTGTGCTGGTGCATTGGTGATGAGTGTACTAACCTCGTGTCACTGCGATGCTTCATTAACCCTCATTAATGCTTCCAATAACGAGGTTTGTTTTCAGGTTCATCTCCATCCAGGTATCATCCCGGGTCACCATCTACTTCCTGGACTGAGATGTGTATGGTGCCTGTGCTGTGTTCACAAATGCCTGACACAGATCAGCCCCTGCGGCAGCCTCTCACCTTGTGACTTGCTGCACAGTTGCAATCTGAGCATGGAAAGGGGGGGGGGATTTTTGGGTCCTCTGATGTCATCAGCAGACTCCTAGTACTTACCTGTTGGGCGCTTCTCCCCGTGTTACTCTGAGGCTTCATGCACATGGGCTTGAAAATGAAGGCGCAGTGGGCGTGCCGGATGCCTGCCGAGATCCCGCCCACCGAGCCGGACACTCGGCGGAATAGCTGAATACACAGACAGACTTCAATCTCATTCACACTATAGAAACGCAGTCCAGAGACGTTTCCATATGCACTTTTTTGGCGCGTTTCAGTGCGTTTTTGATACTTTTTTTTTATGCGTTCCGGTGCAGTTTTCAGTGCATTTTTTATGCTTTCTGATCCATTTTTCACCCTTTTTCTTCCATTTATATAGGGACATGTGCGTTTCGGTGCGTTTCGGTGCGTTTTTGATGCTTCCGGTTCTTTTTTTTTTTCTCCTTTTTAAATTTAAATGTGCGTTTCGGTGCGTTCCAGTTCCTTTTTTGATGCTTTTCAGTCCATTTTATCCCCCTCTTTATCTTCAATTTATATAGGGACATGTGCGTTCTAGTGCATTTTGGTGCGTTTTTGATGCTTTCCAGTCCTTTTTTCTCCTCTCTTCTTCAATGTAAATAGGGACATGTGCGTTTTGGTGCGTTTCAGTGCACTTTTGATGCTTTCTGGTCCATTTATTTTCCTTTAATTTAAATAGGGACATGCGTTTCGGTGCGTTTTTGATGCTTTCCGATCTTTTTTTTTTTTTTCCTCTCTTTTTCAATTTAAATAGAGACGTGCGTTTTGGTGCGTTTTCAGTTCCTTTTTTGATGCTTTTCGGTCCATTTTTTCTCCTCTCTTTTTCTGCAATTGAAATAGGGGCATGTGTGTTCCAGTGCGTTTTTGGTGCATTCCAGTCTAAAGACCTCCAAACTTGGTGTGGCCTTCAGATGAGCCCAACAACAGTGCGTAGAGAGCTTCATGGAATGGGTTTCCATGGCCGAGCAGCTGCATCCAAGCCTTCCATCACCAAGTGCAATGCAAAGCGTCGGATGCCGTGGTGTAAAGCACGCTGCCACTGGACTCTAGAGCAGTGGAGGCGTGTTCTCTGGAGTGACCAATCACGCTTCTCTGTCTGGCAATCCAATGGACGTGTCTGGGTTTGGCAGTTGCCAGGAGAACGGTACTTACCTGACTGCATTGTGCCAAGTGTAACGTTTGGTGGAGGGGGGATTATGGTGTAGGGTTGTTTTTCAGGGGTTGGGCTTGGCCCCCTAGTTCCAGTGAAGGGAACTCTTACGACGACATTTTGGACAATTTCATGGCCCCAACTTTGTGGGAGGAGTTTGGGGATGGCCCCTTCCTGTTCCAACATGACTGCCCCCCAGTGCACAAAGCAAGGTCCATAAAGACATGGAGGAGCCAGTTTGGGGTGGAGGAACTTGACTGTCCTGCACAGAGTCCTGACCTCAACCCCATAGAACACCTTTGGGATGAATTATAGTGGAGACTGTGAGCCAGGCCCCCTCCCCCGACATCAGTGCCTGACCTGACAAATGTGCTTCTGGAAGAATGGTCCAACCTTCCCATAGACACCCTCCTAAACCTTGTGGGGGGCCTTCCCAGAAGAGTTGAAGCTGTTATAGCTGCAAAGGGCGGGGCCAACTCAATATTGAACCCTACGGACTAAGACTGGGAGGGGCCATTAAAGGTCATGTGTGTGGAAAGGGCGGGGCCAACTCAATATTGAACCCTACGGACTAAGACTGGGGGGCCATTAAAGGTCATGTGCGTGGAAAGGGCGGGGCCAACTCAATATGGAACCCTACAGACTAAGACTGGGAGGCCATTAAAGGTCATGTGTGTGGAAAGGGCGGGGCCAACTCAATATTGAACCCTACGGACTAAGACTGGGGGGCCATTAAAGGTCATGTGTGTGGAAAGGGCGGGGCCAACTCAATATTGAACCCTACGGACTAAGACTGGGGGGCCATTAAAGGTCATGTGCGTGGAAAGGGCGGGGCAATACTTGGGGCAATATAGTGTATGTTCTGTAACTTTAATTTCTAAGTCTTGTCTGGTTGGGGATTCCGGGGAATTCTTTGGTGACATCATTGACAATAGACAATCGTTTTATGATCACTGATGACGTCACCCCGGGATCTTCTGGGTTTCCCAGAGTCCGATATCCTATAAAAGTTAGGGGCGGTGCACATTTATTGAAAACAATGCAACACATTTCATGTAATGCCCCTTCATGTCCCAACCAGACTCTTATCCAGACCTGCTGCCTGGGTGGTCAGGAAAGGGAATGCAGCAGCACGCATGTTACCCCTCCCCCCCCCCCCCCAACACAGCAGAGGAGTTCCCGGACAGTTCTCTATCTGCATCAGCATATTTCTATGAGGGCTCATTTATTCAGTGGGTGAATAAGAACGCTGACTGGCGCTGGGTGAATAGTAACACTGGTTTGGTTTGCGGCGGGTGAATAGTAACACTGGTTTGCGGCGGGTGAATAGGAACGCTGACTTGCGGCGGGTGAACAGGAACGCTGACTTGCGCTCGGTGAAAAGTAACACTGGTTTGGTTTGCGGCGGGTGAATTGGAACAATGACTTGCGGCGGGTGAATGGGAACGCTGACTTGCGGCGGGTGAATGGGAACGCTGACTTGCGGCGGGTGAATGGGAACGCTGACTTGCGGCGGGTGAATGGGAACGCTGACTTGCGGCGGGTGAAAAGTAACACTGGTTTGGTTTTCAGTGGGTGAATTGCAACAATGACTTGTGGTGGGTGAATAGGTACGCTGACTTGCGGCAGGTGAATAAGAACGCTGACTTGCGGCGGGTGAATAGGTACGCTGACTTGCGGCAGGTGAATAGGAACGCTGACTTGCGGCGGGTGAATGAGAACGCTGACTTGCGGCGGGTGAATGGGAACGCTGACTTGCGGCGGGTGAAAAGTAACACTGGTTTGGTTTTCAGTGGGTGAATTGCAACAATGACTTGTGGTGGGTGAATAGGTACGCTGACTTGCGGCAGGTGAATAAGAACGCTGACTTGCGGCGGGTGAATAGGTACGCTGACTTGCGGCAGGTGAATAGGAACGCTGACTTGCGGCGGGTGAATGAGAACGCTGACTTGCGGCGGGTGAATGGGAACGCTGACTTGCGCTGGGTGAATAGTAACACTGGTTTGGTTTGCGGCGGGTGAATAGGAACGCTGACTTGCGGCGGGTGAATAGGAACGCTGACTTGCGGCGGGTGAATAGGAACGCTGACTTGCGCTCGGTGAAAAGTAACACTGGTTTGGTTTGCGGCGGGTGAATTGGAACAATGACTTGTGGTGGGTGAATAAGAACGCTGACTTGCGGCGGGTGAATAGGTACGCTGACTTGCGGCGAGTGAATGGGAACGCTGACTTGCGGCGAGTGAATGGGAACGCTGACTTGCGGCGGGTGAATGGGAACGCTGACTTGCGGCGGGTGAAAAGTAACACTGGTTTGGTTTTCAGTGGGTGAATTGCAACAGTGACTTGTGGTGGGTGAATAAGAACGCTGACTTGCGGCGGGTGAATAGGAACGCTGACTTGCGGCGAGTGAATGGGAACGCTGACTTGCGGCGGGTGAATGGGAACGCTGACTTGCGGCGGGTGAATAGGAACGCTGACTTGCGGCGGGTGAATGGGAACGCTGACTTGCGGCGGGTGAATCGGAACGCTGACTTGCGGCGGGTGAATAAGCGTAATATCAGGTTTGGTTGGATTCCGGATTTCTCGGTGAATGTTCAGTATTTCTCCTTCTTTGCTGATGACGTCTGTACTGATCACTCCACAGAAATGGCGCAAACACGGCCTGTTCCTGAAGAGCCGCCTCCGGGTAATCGCAGATGGTTTGCGCTTTGATGTTGTTTGTGCCGAACGACCACCAAACATAAACTGCAAATTCAATAAAACGTTCCATTTATGAACACACATGAATGTTCGATAACCTGCGCCGTGCGCACACCGACCCCCTGTGTTCCCTACAAGCCCCTCCCACTACCATCAAAAAAAATCTGACGCAGATTAAACTCCAGCTAAGCACAGACGGAAGCTTTCAAAGAATTTAGTTCCACAAAGCTGATCAGATGGATCCAGATATCCCTTTAATGAGCTGAACTTCAGTCCGGTAATGGTCAGGAAGTGAGCTGTGCGCCAGCAACTCTCTTCCCCTGAGGATCAGAACCGGTTCTGATGAATGATTTGGGGCGTTTCTGGTCCCTTCGTCCTGAACGTTGTATTTTAGGTTTGGTGGTCTTGTGATTGCCGTTGAGTGACCTGACTGACAGCCTGGTGTGCTCCTGCATGGGAGATGTAGAGACTCCGGAGATTTCTAACTGCAAGCAGAGAATATATTGTAACGCCAGAATCCGAGCGTGGCAGCTTCCTTCTACAGCTTCTCACACAGGTGATTTGTTTATGTGATAGATATCCCCATTCGGGGTAAATGATGCATAGTAGAGTCTTAGCTGCACAGAGGGTGTCAGTGGGAGGAATAGTGCCCCATCATTGGTGTCAGTGGGAGGAATAGTGCCCCTACATTGGTGTCAGTGGGAGGAATAGTGCCCCATCATTGGTGTCAGTGGGAGGAATAGTGCCCCATCATTGGTGTCAGTGGGAGGAATAGTGCCCCATCATTGGTGTCAGTGGGAGGAATAGTGCCCCATCATTGGTGTCAGTGGGAGGAATAGTGCGCAATCATTGGTGTCAGTGGGAGGAATAGTGCCCCATCATTGGTGTCAGTGGGAGGAATAGTTCCCCATCATTGGTGTCAGTGGGAGGAATAGTGCCCCATCATTGGTGTCGGTGGGAGGAATAGTTCCCCATCATTGGTGTCAGTGGGAGGAATAGTGCCCCATCATTGGTGTCGGTGGGAGGAATAGTGCCCCATCATTGGTGTCAGTGGGAGGAATAGTGCCCCATCATTGGTGTCGGTGGGAGGAATAGTGCCCCATCATTGGTGTCGGTGGGAGGAATAGTGCCCCATCATTGGTGTCAGTGGGAGGAATAGTGCCCCATCATTGGTGTCAGTGGGAGGAATGGTGCCCCATCATTGGTGTCAGTGGGAGGAATAGTGCCCCATCATTGGTGTCAGTGGGAGGAATAGTGCCCATCCTTGGTGTCAGTGGGAGGAATAGTGCCCCATCCTTGGTGTCAGTGGGAGGAATAGTGCCCCATCATTGGTGTCAGTGGGAGGAATGGTGCCCCATCATTGGTGTCAGTGGGAGGAATGGTGCCCCATCATTGGTATCAGTGGGAGGAATAGTGCCCCATCCTTGGTGTCAGTGGGAGGAATAGTGCCCCATCATTGGTGTCAGTGGGAGGAATAGTGCCCCATCATTGGTATCAGTGGGAGGAATGGTGCCCCATCATTGGTGTCAGTGGGAGGAATGGTGCCCCATCATTGGTGTCAGTGGGAGGAATGGTGCCCCATCATTGGTGTCAGTGGGAGGAATGGTGCCCCATCATTGGTGTCAGTGGGAGGAATGGTGCCCCATCATTGGTGTCAGTGGGAGGAATAGTGCCCCATCATTGGTGTCAGTGGGAGGAATAGTGCCCCATCATTGGTGTCAGTGGAAGGAATAGTGCCCCATCATTGGTGTCAGTGGAAGGAATAGTGCCCCATCATTGGTGTCAGTGGGAGGAATAGTGCCCCATCATTGGTGTCAGTGGAAGGAATAGTGCCCCATCATTGGTGTCAGTGGGGTGAATAGTACCCCATCATTGGTGTCAGTGGGAGGAATAGTGCCCCATCATTGGTGTCAGTGGAAGGAATAGTGCCCCATCATTGGTGTCAGTGGGAGGAATAGTGCCCCATCATTGGTGTCAGTGGAAGGAATAGTGCCCCATCATTGGTGTCAGTGGGGTGAATAGTACCCCATCATTGGTGTCAGTGGGAGGAATAGTGCCCCATCATTGATGTCAGTGGAAGGAATAGTGCCCCATCATTGGTGTCAGTGGGAGGAATAGTGCCCCATCATTGGTGTCAGTGGAAGGAATAGTGCCCCATCATTGGTGTCAGTGGGGTGAATAGTACCCCATCATTGGTGTCAGTGGAAGGAATAGTGCCCCATCATTGGTGTCAGTGGAAGGAATAGTGTCCCATCATTGGTGTCAGTGGAAGGAATAGTGTCCCATCATTGGTGTCAGTGGGGTGAATAGTACCCCATCATTGGTGTCAGTGGAAGGAATAGTGCCCCATCATTGTTGTCAGTGGGAGGAATAGTGCCCCATCATTGGTGTCAGTGGAAGGAATAGTGTCCCATCATTGGTGTCAGTGGGAGGAATAGTGCCCCAAAGGCCAGATAAAGGCTAGCAAAGGGCCACTTCCAGCCCTGGGGACGCAGTTAGGAGACCCCTGCTGTAGAGCTACAAGTGAAACATCAGCTGAGAACACGCAGACAGAGAAGGTTGATGTGTTTGTAGACTTGGAATCCATAATCTTGCAGACTCTGATCACCGTCCCACCTCCTGCCTGCTCATTGGTCTCTTCCAGTAGACCGCGCCATGATTTACAGAGCTGCCACGCCCACTGCAAGCCTGATGTCAGGTCTGCAGCATAAACATGGATTCTGGGAGCTGCTGATGCTGCAATAACATGCCAGTTCTTGGCTTTTGCTGAAATGCAGAAATGACCCGCAGAGGGATTTTCCATCAGAGATCTGTGATGTCTTCTGGCAGTTCTTGGTCCTGTAATCCAGAGAGATGATTCATACAGATCTGTGACTTCACCACCATAATGGATCTCACCGCGCTCAGAGAATGGCCGCAGAATGGTGGAGGCGTCTTCAGACGAAGTGCTGAGCTCTGCTGAGATCTCCAGGATAAGAGTCATGGAGGAGGAGATATTGATGTCAGACGACCTGTCATGTCTCTGGGAATGGATTGTGGCCACCGGCCTGGACTACCGGCCTGGACTACCGGCCTGGACTACCGGCCTGGACTACCGGCCTGGACTACCGGCCTGGACTACCGACATTTTTTGTGTTTGTATCCAACTTCAAGATCCTCATTCTATGTCCCAGGGCTGCTTATTGTCTGTGAAGTGAGGAAGAAACATTCAGATTATGGAACGTTTACAAATCAGATGAATTCTACACAAAGCTGAATCCCTCCAGATCCCTTCTAGACTCAGAGATGCAGATATGTTGCTGGGGATCCAGCTGTATAGGAATGACAGACATGTGACTGAGGGAGGCAGACCAGTGTGGACACGTCCTTCACCACCATGCAGCATTTCTCCCACTTCAACCGGGCTCTGCCCTCTACTTTCCTCCTTCCTCTCCTCTCCTCTTCTTTCCTCCTTCCTCTCCTGTTTTCCCTCCCCTCTCCTCCTTCCTCCCCCCTCCCCTCTCCATCTTCCTCTCTTCTTCTTCTTCCTTCCCTCTCTTCCTTTCTCCCCTCTCCTCTCCTGTCCTCCCAACTCTCATCTCTCCTCTCCTCCTTCCTCCCCTCTCCTCCCCTTCCTCTCCTCCTTCCTCTCCTCTCCTCCTTTCTCCCCTTCCTCTCCTCCTTCCTCTCCTCTCCTCCTTTCTCCCCTCTCCTCTCCTCCTTTCTCCCCTCTCCTCTCCTCCTTTCTCCCCTCTCCTCTCCTCCTTTCTCCCCTCTCCTCCTTTCTCCCCTCTCCTCTCCTTCCTCTCCTCCTTTCTCCCCTCTCCTCTTTTTTCCTGTCCTCTTTTCCTCTCCTTCCTCCCCTCTCTCATCTTCTCCTTTCTTCTCCTCTCCCCTTTCCTCCTCTCTTTTCCTCCTCTCCCCCTTCCTCTCCTTTCTCTGCTCTCCTCCTTTCCTCCTCTCCCCCTTCCTCTCCTTTCCTCCTCCCCCCCCCCCCTTCCTCTTCTTTCCTCCTCCCCCCCCCTTCCTCTCCTTTCCTCCTCTCCCCCTTCCTCTCCTTTCCTCCTCTCCCCCTTCCTCTCCTTTCCTCCTCCCCCCCCTTCCTCTCCTTTCCTCCTCCCCCCCCCCTTCCTCTCCTTTCCTCCTCCCCCCCTTCCTCTCCTTTCCTCCTCTCCCCCTTCCTCTCCTTTCCTTTCCTCCTCCCCCCCTTCCTCTCCTTTCCTCCTCTCCTTTCCTCCTCTCCTTTCCTCCTCTCCTCTCCTCCTTCCTCTCCTTCCTCTCCTCTCCTCCTTCCTCTCCTCTCCTCCTTTCCTCTCCTCTCCCCCTTCATCTCCCTCTGCCCCAGCTCCTTCTCTCTCAACAACCTTTCTCCCCCCTCCCCATCTTCTCTCTTCCACCTTTCCATTCTCTCCACCATCTCTCACCCCTTCATCCTTCTCCCCCCCATCTCTTTCTCACCCCATATCTCTCTCTCCCATATCTCATTCTCTCCTGCCAATCTTTCTCTCCCCAAGCCCCCCTCATCTCCTCTCTTCCTCCTTTTGATTCTCACCCCCATCCTGGCCTTTCGCCGCCTCATCTCTCCCCCCCCCCCCCCCATCTCTCTCTTTCATCCCCATCTCCCTCTCTCCCCAATCTTTCCCTTTCCAACCCCCCCCCCCTCCTTGTCATCATTTCCTCTCCTCCTCCTCCTCTCTGTTCTCCCTCTCCTTTCCCCCTCTTCATATATTCTCTCACCGATCTCCTCCCTCCATAATATCTGATCCCGGAGATGGTCCTCAGGAATTGTCTGATCCAATGATGGGATTGTAGCTCTGGGTCTCTGTGGTTCTCTATGGGCTCTTTGTAGTCCGGCTCTCTCTGGTGTGAAGTTTACATTTTCTTCCCCTGTTTGGATTCCTGATTTTTTTTGGCTGCTGCCCTAGAAGACATTAGTCAGAGCCGGGCACGGCGGCCATTCCTGGGCGGATTTGTTGACATTTCACTCCAGTTACCAAACACGCCGAACGGGACCCACAAAGCGTGAGCTGGCACTGGACTAGAAGGCTGTGTAACATTGCCATCCTCTCCTAGGTGTGAGCCCCTCCATTAATAATGACTCCGGTATATCTCCTAGGTGTGAGCCCCTCCATTAATAATGACTCCGGTATATCTCCTAGGTGTGAGCCCCTCCATTAATAATGACTCCGGTATATCTCCTAGGTGTGAGCCCCTCCATTAATAATGACTCCGGTATATCTCCTAGGTGTGAGCCCCTCCATTAATGACTCTGCTATATCTCCTAGGTGTGAGCCCCTCCAATAATAATGACTCTGTTATATCTCCTAGGTGTGAGCCCCTCCATTAATAATGACTCTGCTATATCTCCTAGGTGTGAGCCCCTCCAATAATAATGACTCCGGTATATCTCCTAGGTGTGAGCCCCTCCATTTAATAATGACTCTGATATATCTCCTAGGTGTGAGCCCCTCCATTAATGACTCTGCTATATCTCCTAGGTGTGAGCCCCTCCATTAATAATGACTCCGGTATATCTCCTAGGTGTGAGCCCCTCCATTAATAATGACTCCGGTATATCTCCTAGGTGTGAGCCCCTCCATATTCGCTCTGGTATATCTCCTAGGTGTGAGCCCCTCCATAATGACTCTGGTATATCTCCTAGGTGTGAGCCCCTCCATAATAACTCTGGTATATCTCCTAGGTGTGAGCCCCTCCATAATAACTCTGGTTTATCTCCTAGGTGTGAGCCCCTCCATAATGACTCCAGTATATCTCCTAGGTGTGAGCCCCTCCATATTGGCTTTGGTATATCTCCTAGGTGTGAGCCCCTCAATAATGACTCTGGTATATCTACTAGGTGTGAGCCCCTCCATTAATAATGACTGTGCTA
>NW_028320589.1:0-80000 GCF_062004578.1 Staurois parvus
GAGTCGTGGTTCACATCACATCTAAGCATTTTCCATTGCGTTTCGCAGAAACGCACAACAGTCCATTTAACATGATTTCTTATGGGACGGGTTCACATCTCTGCGTTTTTACCCGCTGCGTTTTTTGGAAAGGGTTGGGGACTTTTTAAAAAGCAAAACGGGGGGGGGGGGGGTTTGTGCTGGGAGGGGGGGATTTGTGTTGGGGGGGGGGGGAGGGAGGGGGAATCTGTGCTAGAAGTGGGGGATTTGTGATAGGAGTGGTGATTTGTGATTGGGGGGGGGGGGGAGATTTGTGCCGGGGGGGAGATTTGTGTTGGGAGGGGTGATTTGTGATTGGAGGGTGGGGAAATTTGTGCTGGGGGGATCTGTGCTTGAAGGGGGGATTTGTGCTGGGAGGGGGGATTTGTGATAGGAGTGATTTGTGCTGGGGGGGGATTTGGGGAGTTTATGCTAGAAAAGGTTATATGATAGAGGGAGGGGGAATCTGTGCTTGGAGGGGGGGGGATCTGTGCTTGGAGGGGAGGGGATCTGTGCTCAGAGGAGGGGGGGATCTGTGCTCGGGGGGGGGGAGATCTGTGCTTGGAGGGGGGGGGGGGAATCTGTGCTCGGAGGAGGAGGGGATCTGTGCTCAGAGGGGGGGATCTGTGCTCGGAGGGGACTTTTTTTGGTGGGGAGGTTGTGCTAGTAGGGATGACTGGGGGGGGGGGGGTATTTGTGCTGAAAGGGGGGGTTTGGAATGGGGGGGGTATTTGACCACAGAGTGGAACTTTGAGGGGTTGAACATTTTGTGCTAGGACAGGGAATTTTTTTGGGGGGAGCAATGAAGGGTGAATTGTGCTGGGAGGGGGGATTTGGAGTGGGGGGCGGGAATATGTGGTTGGAGGGGAAATGTATTTGGTGGTGGGGGGGGGGGGGGTTGTGCTAGTAGCGATGATTGGGGGGGTATTTGTGCTAGGAGGGGAAGTTGGGGGGAGGGAAATTTTGTGCTGAAAGGGGGGATTTGGAGTGGGGGAGATTTGTGCTCGGAGGGGAAATTTGAGGGGTTGAGGATTTGTGCTGGGGGGGGATTTTTTGGGGGGAGCAAGGGAGGGGAGTTTGTGCTGAGTTTGTAGTGGGGGGGATTTGTGCTTTGTGGGGAAATTTAAGGGGCATATGGAGAGAGAGAGGATTTGAGGGGGATAGGGGCAATGATTTGTACTGGGAGGGGGGGTTTCATCGGGGGGGGGGGGTGGATTTGTACGGAGAGGAGGGGGAGTTTATACTTCGCTATGCCAGCATGCAGATTACTGCTCCTTTTTGTTTTTCTTTTGGGGGGGGATTTTTCTGGCACATAATGGTCGGGCCCTGCAGCACATCTGCACAGGGGTCTGGAGCAATTCCATTTGTAAGGGGGGGGGGGGCGCCTTTTAGGGTGACGATCTGCTGTAACCATAGCAGTGGCTTTTCTGGGTCGTTCTGTAGCTGAGCTCAGTGCGCACGCAGGATAGAAGGGGGGGGGGGGGGGGGGCTCTGGTACTGATCATTGGATGTAGAATTCCATATCTTTGAATCTGGAGTTTTCTCTGGTGATCCTGCCATGACGGCCCTTGTACAGGCACTTCCTGTTATTGGGTGACAACGCTCCGTCCCTGCTTCCCAGTTGTGCTCCTGCGTTGTCACCCCGTCACATGGGCTTCCTAATGGAGACTACAAACCACGGGGTCCCCATACAGCCAACCCAACGGCGCCCCCCCCCCCCCAAAAAAAAGTATCCCATGCTTTAGTTACGAATTAAAACAGTGATTGGTACCGATCGCTCATTGTGTTCATTCAGGAGCTGATAAATGTGACATTTATTGGACCCTTTCCCCACTCTCCCTCCAAAAGGATCCTATTGTGTGCTGACAGCTGCCGGTGGGAAGGAGAGGAGGGAGGCCGGCAGCTACGGGGGGCACGTAGGGGATCCTGGGCAGCAGGGGGAGACGTATCATGCACAGGGAGGGTGATGGGTGCAGGGGTGGGGGGGCACATAGGGGGTTCTGGGCAGCAGGGGGAGACGTATCATGCACAGGGAGGGTGATGGGTGCAGCGGAGGGGGGCACATAGGGGGTTCTGGGCAGCAGGGGGAGACGTATCATGCACAGGGAGGGTGATGGGTGCAGGGGTGGGGGGGCACGTAGGGGATCCTGGGCAGCAGGGGGAGACGTATCATGCACAGGGAGGGTGATGGGGTGCAGGGGTGGGGGGGCACATAGGGGGTTCTGGGCAGCAGGGGGAGACGTATCATGCACAGGGAGGGTGATGGGTGCAGCGGAGGGGGGCACGTAGGGGGTCCTGGGTGCAGCGGAGGGGGGCACGTAGGGGATCCTGGGCAGCAGGGGGAGACATGAAGCACAGGGAGGGTGATGGGTGCAGCAGAGGGGGGGGGATTACTGGAACCGATCCCCCGGTATGGCTCTTCTCTGCAGCAGCTGAAAGCCAGCAGGAGGGAGGGGAGAAGAAGCCCAGCTTTCAGCTGCTGCAGAGAAGAGCCATACCGGGGGATCGGTTCCAGTAATCCCCCCCCCCCCCCGCTGTACCTGTCACCCTCCCTGCCCGTACCCAAATCACCCAACTGCCTGGGCCCCGCTGCTAGCTTGGGCCCCGTACAGGAGGACTGGTGGTACCCCTAATCCACGGCGCTGCCGTGCCGTCTGGCAGAGGTGTGTGAATCACAAGACCGGCTGAGCAGAGTTGGCCGATAGGAGGGTTCCCCTGAGTTCATTAGATCTGCGCAGCGCGCGTTGCGTCACCCTGAGGGCGGGGCGGCTTTGCTCAGCCTATTACCGCCTCTTCATCGCCCTCATCACCCCGGCACGCCGCTGATCCTTTAGTCATCCTTCATTTCCAGACCTCAGTCATGCCGTTTCCGCTGTTTGATACACGTGACTGGAGGAGAGGCTGCCGGGTGTCACCAGAGCCATCGGCCTCCCAGGCGGTCTGTCAGCCAATCAGCGAGCTCCTATCCAGGAAGCACTGCTATAGGCAGAGAATCCACGCCAATTACCTGTGTAATCCCGGCTTTGAGTCATCCTTTGCCGGCTTCTCGGCCTGCGTCTGGGCGGGTCTGCAGCCTCCTGTCACTTTACTCCCACTCATGGACACAGATTTAAAACCCAACGCCAGCCAAAGCTTCTCCTTACTTCCGTTTGGGTGGAGTGGGAACTGGCTGCAGTCCCTAGAAGGAAGCATTTCCTTTGCGTCTTGGAAGCACAGGAAGTGATGGGAATCTCCCCAATGGGGAAATCAACAAGAAAAGTTCCGGTTAACACGCCCTCTCATTTCTTGTATTGGTGTCACCGAGACAGGAAGTAATGGGAATTCTCCCCAGTGGGGACACCACCAAAAAAGTTTCAGTACGGTGTGGATGGTTTGAGCTTCTGATAATGTTTCTAATGCTGTCCGTGACTTCTGTCCCGGTGAAACATATCCTCTCATTTCTTGTATTGGTGTCACCGGAACAGGAAGTGATGGGAATTCTCCCCAATGGGGACACCAACAAAAAGAAAGTCTTGTCTTGTCACCAGGACAGGAAGTAATGGGAATTCTACCCAATGGGGACACCAACAAAAAAAGTTTTAGTAGAGTGCGGATGGTTTAGAGGTTCTGATAATGTTTCTAATGCTGTCTGTGTCTTCAGTCCCGGTGAAACATATCCTCTCATTTCTTGTATTGGTGTCACTGGGACAGGAAGTAATGGGAAGTCTTCTCAATGGGGACACCAACAAAAAGAGAGTTTCAGTACAGTGTGGATGGTTTAGGGGTTCTGCTAATGGTTGTTAATGCTGTCCGTGTCTTCAGTCCCAGTGAAATATGCCCTCTCATTTCTTGTATTGGTGTCACCGGGACAGGAAGTAATGGGAATTCTCCCCAATGGGGACACCAACAAAAAGAAAGTCTTGTCTTGTCACCTGGACAGGAAGTGATGGGAATTCTCCCCAATGGGGACACCAACAAGAAAAGTTTCATTATGGTGTGGATGGTTTAGAGGTTCTGATAATGTTTTGAATGCTGTCTGTGTCTTCAGTCCTGGTGAAACATAGCCTTTCATTTCTTGTATTGGTGTCAGTAGGACAGGAAATAATGGGAATTCTCCCCAATGGGGACCCAACAAAAAAAGTTTTGACACTGGGACAGGAAGTGATGGGAATTCTTCCCAATGGGACACCAACAAAAAGAAACTTTAGTACAGTGCGGATGGTTTAGAGGTTCTGCTAAGGCTCCATGCACACTGAGCGTTTTAATGGTTGTTAATGCTGTCCATGTCTTCTGTCACGGTGAGACGTGTCCTCTCATTTCTTGCGTTGTGGTCACCGGGACAGGAAGTGATGGGAATTCTTCTCAATGGGGACACCAACATAAAAGTTTCAGTACAGTGTGGATGGGTTTGAGCTTCTGAAAATATTTTTAATGTTGTCTGTGTCTTCAGTTCCGGTGAAACATATCCTCTTATTTCTTGTATTGGTGTCACCGGGACAGGAAGTAATGGGAATTCTTTTCCATGGGAACACCAAAAAAAAAGAGTTTTAGAACAGTGTGGAGGGTTTAGAGCAGGGGTCTCCAAACTGCGTCCCGGGGGCCAGATGTGGCCCTTTGCTTGCTTTTTATCTGGCCCTTCAAGAACTTTTTCTCCCACTGATGAAAGACACTATTTCTGCCACTGACACCAACCAAGGGGCATAAATGCCTGGATGGGGGGGGGGGGGTATCAGTCTTGGAGGAGTGGCCGTTCCCAGGCAGGCTGTATTTTCATAGGTAACGCCCACATTTGAGGCTGAGCCTCCATGCCTGAAAGAACTGACCTCCAATGAATGAAATGGGTGGGGCTAGAGACAGTCTAGGGAGGAAAGACCTGCTGCAGTTTCTAATGCACATTGTGAGAAGCTCACAGTGTGCGGTGATATCCGAGTTAGCCGTTTCAGTCCAGGGGAGGATCCGGTACAACTGTGTAAGACTGGAGAGGAGGAGCCAATACACCTGTGTAAGACTGAAGGGGAGGAGCCGGTACACCTGTGCAAGACTGGAGGGGAGGAGCCGGTACACCTGTGCAAGACTGGAGGGGAGGAGCCGGTACACCTGTGTAAGACTGGAGGGGAGGACCCGGTACACCTGTGGAGGGGAGGAGCCGGTACACCTGTGCAAGACTGGAGGGGAGGAGCCGGGATACCTGTGCTAGGCTGAAGGGGAGGAGCTGGTACACTCTCTTCATGTTACTTACCGTGTAAGACTGGAGGGGAGGGGCCGGTACACCTGTGTAAGACTGGAGGGGAGGGGCTGGTACACCTGTGTAAGACTGAAGGGGAGGGGCCGGTACACCTGTGTAAGACTGGAGGGGAGGGGCTGGTACACCTGTGTAAGACTGAAGGGGAGGGGCCGGTACACCTGTGTAAGACTGGAGGGGAGGGGCCGGTACACCTGTGTAAGACTGGAGGGGAGGGGCCGGTACACCTGTGTAAGACTGGAGGGGAGGGGCCGGTACACCTGTGTAAGACTGGAGGGGAGGGGCCGGTACACCTGTGTAAGACTGGAGGGGAGGGGCCGGTACACCTGTGTAAGACTGGAGGGGAGGGGCCGGTACACCTGTGTAAGACTGGAGGGGAGGGGCCGGTACACCTGTGTAAGACTGGAGGGGAGGGGCCGGTACACCTGTGTAAGACTGGAGGGGAGGCCAGAGGACTTTTTTTTAATTACTTGTTCTTGTTTGGTTTATTAACAGATCAGATGGAGTGAAGCTACCTGAAAACGGACATCGAGAAATGAATTAGGAGACCCTCATATATTTTCAAGTGTTCTAAAAGCCCCCCCCCTCCAGAAATTTGGGCTTCTTGATTACATGGCCTGACCAGCTTAGGAGTGATCAATAATTCCATAATGGATACAGGCCAACAGAAGCTCCTTCAACTTGACCTTTCTCCAGAGAAGACCAATCCTACCACAAGAGATGCTGGTTTACAGGAGACACCAAAGAAAAAGTTGAGTTCTGTTGGCTTCTATGAACTGGAGGTACCACAGGCCTCAAATGAAGCCTCGGAGGTCACCAACAGCGCAGCGACAGCAGATGTGGAGACCAAAGAGGTCCTCTCCGGTGAGGAGGACTCAGATCATGGTTATCTAGATAAAGCAGAAGAGGAGAAGACTCAACATGATGCATCTCCTGATTACTTGGAGAACGTGGAAGAGAAGACAACCCACAACGATGAAGACCAAAGCCTTGACTACTTTGACCAGACTTCACCCTGGTCACCTGAACAGACCCATAGACATAGAGTTCTATCTTGTCCTTGTAAAGAGTGCGTTGAAAATTTGCAAAACAAATGTGAGGAGGTTCAAAACACCACCAATACCGACGAACAGGTGAACGATGAGTTCTTGCCTTGCGAGGAGAGCGCTTCCCTCAACTCCAAGCACAGCAGAAGCGGTTCCGAAAAGTCAAGACGCACGAACTCTTCAGAGGAGGAATTCTGTTTGGGCAACAGGTTCGAAGACGCCCAGGTAACTCTACCTTACCCCGACAGCAGCCGGCCACCGGAATGCATCACCAGACTGAGCAACGCCGGTCTGTATGAACCTAACGAAGACCACGGGGTGAAGAGCAGCAAAGATGAGGAAGACCAGATATCACAAGTGGCCAGTGCGGCTTTCTTTGTACAACATCCGGAGACTAAGCCATCCCAGCAGAAGAAGGTCCATATGGAGATGGTGGACATCGAAAAAGGGGAAGCGGAATGTGAGCCCCTCCTCCGTACCATCCGAAGAACTGCAAACGAGGAGCCCCTGGATCCCAGGATCTGTCAGTGCAACAGAGGCTGCTTGAAGATTGTTGGGTCCTTTGTCACCTCCATGATTGTGTTTCCGGCTTTTCTGTACGCGGCGTACGCTTGGCTGCCTTTTGATGCCCCACTAATGCCGGACATACCCACCAGGCTCGTCTACACCTTGCGGTGTGCGTCCTTCGCTTCCTTCCCCATCGTTCTCGGTAAGTGACGTGAAGAGAGTTACAGAGGAAGGAGCGGAGTCCTCCAGCAGTGCAGAGTATTTCAGGGGAGGAGTTATAGAGGAAGGAGCGGAGTCCTCCAGCAGAGCAGAGTATTTCAGGGGAGGAGTTATAGAGGAAGGAGCGGAGTCCTCCAGCAGTGCAGAGTATTTCAGGGGAGGAGTTATAGAGGAAGGAGCGGAGTCCTCCAGCAGTGCAGAGTATTTCAGGAGAGGAGAGTTATAGAGGAAGGAGCGGAGTCCTCCGGCAGAGCAGAGTGTTTCAGGAGAGGAGAGTTATAGAGGAAGGAGCTGAGTCCTCCAGCAGTGCAGAGTATTTCAGGAGAGGAGAGTTATAGAGGAAGGAGCGGAGTCCTCCAGCAGCGCAGAGTATTTAAGGAGAGGAGAGATATAGAGGAAGGAGCGGAGTCCTCCAGCAGCGCAGAGTATTTCGGGAGAGAGGAGAGTTATAGAGAAAGGAGCGGAGTCCTCCAGCAGCGCAGAGTATTTCGGGAGAGAGGAGAGTTATAGAGAAAGGAGCGGAGTCCTCCAGCAGCGCAGAGTATTTCACGCTCTCTTCTCTCTTCAGGTGTCATCATCCATGGAATCTCACGTCTCTGTGCCTCCTCCTATGACCCATTTAAACCCAAAGAGCGTGAGGTGACCATACACCGGCGGTTTGTCAAGCAAGGAACGTTCCTGTTCGTTCTCTACTTCTTCAACCTCTCTGTGCTGGCCACCTACCTGCCTCAGGACCACCTGAAGTTCATCCCGCTCCTCACCTGCCTCTTCACCCTCGCTCAGTAAGTTCTCTTTGTCTCACTGGGGTGATTCCATCACATCATCCATCTTCCCGACATCTGTTTATGGAAATAGGATTCTATATCGGGACGCTCCAGCCAATCTCTTGCCACACCTATGCTCACCTAATGAGGTCATAACCACCAGCTCCATCCTGCTGAATCCAGAACATGATCTTAGAAGCTCAGATTGATGGGTCATTCTGCCCCGAGACTAAACCCCACCAAACCGTTTTATCATTCTTTGGTGGGACTTCGGTAGTGGGACCTGCTCTGGTCAATTTTTAAAGTGGACCTTTCACCGGATTTACGACTTCAGTTATTTTTACTTTCCTTCCTCTTTTATAATTGCTTCCTATTTCCCCCTTTTTGTAAATACTTTTTTTTAAGATGCTTCACCATTTTTCTTACGTAGATGAGAGGGACAAAGTCCTTCTCTGCTCCCGACATGATAGAATACACGTCATGGATCCCAGAAGGCCGTAGGTGCCAAACTCCTGTGGAATTTCCTGACGCTATGCCAACACGCAATGTGAAAGACATGACCTCCACTGTCCATCTGCGCTTGTGCAAGATCTGGTGCCATGTCTTACACATCGCATGTTGCCATGGTGTAAGGGTTGGTATCTACAACCCTACAGCCTTCTAGTATGTGCGACATGTATCCAAAGGCTGGGGAGGGGGGGGGTCTCCTGACAGTATGGCAACATGTAATGCAAAAGACATGGTGCCAGATCTTGAACTGCACATACGCTAAATCTGGTGCCATGTCTTATGCATTACATGTTGCCACGATATCCTGAAGCGTTCACCACCTATGGCCCTTCAACCTTCTAGGAGGCATGAATTGAATCCCAGAAGGCGGAGTTGGTGTAAGAAGAAGGAAGTCTCCAAACACGATGGCAACATGTAATGTGAAAGACCTGGTGCCAGATCTTGAACTGCCCATACGCTCAATCTGGTGCCATGTCTTATGCATTACATGTTGCCATGGTATCCTGCAAGCATTCACCACCTATGGCCCTGCAACCTTCTAGGAGGCATGAATTGAATCCCAGAAGGCAGAGTGGGTGTAAGAAGAAGGAAGTCTCCAAACACAATGGCAACATGTTATGTGAAAGACCTGGTGCCAAATCTCACGCATGCGCGCATGTTGGAATGGTGTCAGGAGATTCAGTGAGAGGTTAGCACCTACAGCCTTCTGGGATCCATGACATGAATCCTTTGAAGTTGGTAGCAGAGATGGACTCTGTCCCCCTCGCCCCCTCGACACGTCAGTAGACAGACTTTAGGAACCAGGAAGAAACGGCCAGCTACCGATGGTGAAGACCACAAACATGGTGGCATGGGATATGCAGTAGAGCGGAGGGGGGATAAAAGAGCAAAGAACGGTTTGCTCGGCTTGAGCATCAAACCCAACTTGAATTTGGGGAATAGTTTTTCATGGGCATTGGGGGGAAGGTCCACTTGAATGTGTTTTTAGAAAGGATGGAACAGGGGCATTGGGAATGGCCAAAGGTGGGTGGGAATAAGCAAACACCAGAGCGGGGAGACTTTTTGCTGTCTCCACCAAAGAAGTCATCTGTTGACTGCACCTATAACCAAATTATCAATTTGGGTGGACTGGCCCTTTTTTAAAGGGTACCTGCCATTCTTCGGGAGACTGTATCCTGAAAGCTTACACAAAGGTCAACTCCTACAAAAACATTCCTCTAGTTTTGGGTGCAGTGAGGAGGGCTTTGAAGCTCCGAAGGGTGCAGATTTTGTGTTTGTTTCAGGATAAGAGGGGGAAATCTATCTCCATGAGGACACAAACACCCATTCCATCTGAAACTAGGCCAAAGAGAGTTTTTTGGATGGATCTCCACTTGAAGGCTTTAAAAAAAAAAAAAAATGTGTATCGTGATCATACATTGGACTGATAAACCCTTTCCTCTTCTCCTTCCAGACTTATCTACTGGCTGTCCTTTGCCGTCAGTCGCTCGTTCCGTGGTTTCGGCTATGGCTTGACCTTCTTTCCTCTCATCGCCATGATGATCAGCAACTTTTACTTCATGTTCTTGGTGGAGCCGGAAAAGATGGTTTTCCTGGGAAGTAGAAATGTGCCCTAAAACTAGCAAATGGAATGGCTACACCTTGGACAGCCAATGAAGACACTCCTAAAGAAAACGGCCACCCATTGGCTCACCTTGGATCTTTATATCTTCCACCTCGTTCTTCTCACATGTTACATTAAAAAGACTAAAGGGGTGTATTTTTAAAAAATCACCCTGTGAAACTGCCATGTACATTTGTTCCCTGGGGGGGGGGAGTCGAATGCTGTTTGGATATTTTATCTCCAGCTTGAGTATTATTCATTCTTAATGAAAACAGGAAAATACGGCATTACGGCCACTAGATGGAGCTCATGAGCATAGGAAAAAAAATTGTATTTGCCATGACCGTCAGCTCCATCTAGTGGCCATGGTGTGGTATTTTCCAAACCCATCAACTACGACTGAATTTTGTTTTTAAGACTTTCTTTTAAAAATTATATTTTATATGAAGAAATCTGGACCTGAGGTTCTGTACTTGAAGTTCAACAATTGACTTTTAAAGCCCAATTGGACTATCAGCTTAAAGAAGAAGTCTCATCTGGACCAAAAGATTTCCTGCTGCTTCAGTAATTCACGTGTAACCCCTTTACGGCTGCCCAACACACATGTACGGTGGCAAAGGGGTGGGATTAAACACTCAGCCGCTGCTCCTATGCGCTGCTGGGTGGCCGACGTTTATGCACGGGGAGAGCGCTCACTGCGTGCTTCCAGCACAAAGACTGAACTGTTGGAGACCGGTCTCAGTCCAGCTAAAGATCAGTAGCCGGGGAACTGACTCCTTATCATGTGACCACTGTGGTCACATGATCGCTTATCCTTCCCGCCCGCTCCAGGTGTTCAGACGTGTTTTAATGGGATGCCGGATCAGGCAGGAAGGAGTTCACCAATAATTTACTTGAGAAACGAAATTGGGAAAGATTGCAAAGAAAGGAACATTTTTATAATCTGAGATTATTGTCTGAGAGCTCCTCCCCTGTGTGAGGCCCGATTTGTGGTGTCCTATGCTCCAGCTCCAACAGTCACTACCATCTCCTTTACTATCTGTGCTTTTGAATGCATCTTCATAATTCATCTGATGATCTAGAGATGCTGCCCACAGAACGTTGCACTATGGATCTTTGTATGCTGACATGTCTCCTCCTCTTTGATGACATGCTCCTCCCCCTGCATCAGTAATGACAGCACTCACAGCCAGCTCCTTTTTGCTGAGGAAGACAAGCGCTGTCCATCACACCTAGTTATCTGTCTCCTACCTGGCAGCATGGTCGATGGGAGGGTGGGAAGGGGTTAAAGAACAATCTGAACTTGAGAAATGAAATTGTGAAAGATTGCAAAGAAAATAACATTTTTGTAATCTGAGATTGTCTGAGAGCTCCTCCCCTGTATGAAGCCCAATTTGTGGTGTCCACAGCCTTCTGTGTGTGTGGGTTGAGTAGGTGTCGATCACACCTAATTATCTATTTGTCTCCTACTTAGCAGCATGGTCCAGGGGAGAGTGGGAAGGGGTTAAAGAATAATCTGAACTTCAGAAATGAAATGTTGAATGATTGCAAAGAAAAGACCACCACAATGGTCACATGATCGCTGATCCCTCCCTCCCCCCTCCAGGTGTTCAGATGTGTTTTAATAGGACATTGGAGGCGGCAGGAAGGAGTTAAACAATTTACTTGAGAAACAAAATTGTGAAGGATTGCAAAGAAAAGAACATTTTTATAATCTGAGATTGTCTGAGAGCTCCTCCCCTGTATGAAGCCCAATTTGTGGTGTCCACATCCTTTTTATGTCTGTGGGTCAAGCAGGTCATAGTTTGTGATGCCCTATGCTCAGAATGTCTAGAGAAGCTTCCAGCAGAACACTGCACTATGGATCTCTGTATGCTGACATGTCTCCTCCTCTTTGATGACATGCTCCTCCCCCTGCGTCAGTAATGACAGCGCTGGCAGCCAGCTCCTGTTTGCTGAGGAAGACAAGCACTGTCGATCACACCTAGTTATCTGTCTCCTACTTGGCAGCATGTACGAGGGGAGGGTGGGAAGGGGTTAAAGAATAATCTGAACTTGGGAAATGAAATGTTGACTGATTGAAAAGAAAAAACCACCACAGTGGTCACATGATCACTGATCCCTCCCCCCAGGTGTTCAGTTGTGTTTAATAGGATGCTGGAGGCGGCAGGAAGGAGCTAAATAATTTGCAATCCTTCACAATTTTGTTTCTCAAGTAAAGAAAAGAACATTTTTATAATCTGAGATTATTGTCTGAGAGCTCCTCCCCTGTATGAAGCCCAATTTGTGGTGTCCACATCCTTTTTATGTCTGTGGGTCAAGCAGGTCATAGTTTGTGATGTCCTATGCTCAGAATGTCTAGAGAAGCTGCTAGCAGAACACTGCACTATGGATCTCTGCATGCTAACATGTCTCCTCCTCTTTGATGGCATGCTCCTCCCCCTGCGTCAGTAATGACAGCGCTGGCAGCCAGCTCCTATTTGCTGAGGAAGACGAGTGCTGTCGATCACACCTAGTTATCTGTCTCCTACTTGGCAGCATGTTCGAGGGGAGGGTGGGAAGGGGTTAAAGAATAATCTGAATTTGAGAAATGAATTGTTGACTGATTGCAAAGAAAAGACCACCACAGTGGTCACATGATCGCTGATCCCTACACCCCCCCCCCCCCACACACACACACACACGTTTTCAGATGTGTTTAATAGGATGCTGGACTTGGCAGAAAGGAGTTAAACAATAATTTACTTAAAAAAAGAAATTGTGAAAGATTGCAAAGAGAAGAACATTTTTATAATCTGAGATTATTGTCTGAGAGCTCCTCCCCTGTATGAAGCCCAATTTGTGGTGTCCACATCCTTTTATGTCTGTGGGTTGAGCAGGTCATGTGATGTCCTATGATCAGAATGTCTAGAGAAGCTGCCCACAGAACACTGCACTATGGATCTCTGTATGCTGACATGTCTCCTCCCCCTGGATGACATGCCCCTCCCCCTGCATGTTTAATAACAGCGCTGGTCTGCAAAGCCTACCTGTTGAGGAAGACAAGTGCTGTCATTCATATCTAATTATCTATTTGTCTCTTACTGGGCTGCATGGTTGTACATGGGGTGTGGGGAGGGTGGGTGTGCAGTTGACCAGGTCATCTCATCAGCATGGGAGCAAGGCTCCAGTGGACAGGCTTTTCTACTCAGAGGCTGTGGCTGCTTTTTAATATAGCTTCTTCCTATAAATGATAAGACTTTGCACACCTTTTATTGTGATTCCTCTGGAATAGATGTAGCTGGTTTCAACTGGAAGTTCAAATGAAGAAAAAAAAAAAATGCCCTTGATCTTTGAGTCGTTGTTGTAAATCTCGTCTGTTTATGAAGGAGGATGGCGAGGAGGTTCTACAAGATGTTGGGATGAAGCAACGTGGTATGAAATCCTCTCTCGTGCCCCATCACGTCTGTTCTTCTGCAACTATAATCTCGCCGAGGTGTCCGCACCCAGCAGACCGAACTGGAACGCGGCGACTTTTCCCGGCCTGTGAATTGGGGAGGGGTGTTATTAAATCTTTACTGAAATCGGGTTACAGATTTGGACGGCAGCCCAATTTTTTTTTTTTTTTTTTTTTTACTGTCGGACAAAATCATTCTGTAATGAGTCCAGGATTGAAGTGATTTAGGCAGGCCATACACGGGTCAAATTCCAAACAAATTTTCTTTAGAAAATGGGAAATTTTGTGCGTTTTGTAATCAGACGGCGCCACCATTGATTTTGAAATTCGACCAACTAAGCCTTCCATTTCACCTCGTGTGGCTGCAGAAATGAATTTTCGTGACCAAGAATTTTCTTTTTTTCCCGGTCACATGCTCATGAGCATTTCTTTTTCGTTTATAGTTCCCGCACGATTCTCCCATCATTGATTCGAAATTTGTTCGTTTTTCAAAACATTTCCCGATCACTCAAATTCAATGGTCACATGAAAATCGGCTGTTTCTGCGACCCCCACTAATGGTGCGAAATTCGAACGAAAATTCTTTAGAAAAGATTTGCGAAAGAAAATTCTTTCAGAATTCGACCCGTGTATGGCCGGTTTAAGGAGCAAAGCTAATGCAGGCCATAGACTGGTCGAACATTGGCCGATTTTTTTTTGAACGATAAACGAAAAATCGGTCGTTCGTTCGTTCGGCCAACGTTACCACCAACGAATAAAAAAAATTGTCTGACTAAACCATCAAAGTTCACCCCATAACTTCTGTCCCTTTCAGGTCACGGCTCATGCGCAGATTTTTTATTGTTAAAACGATCGTCCGATTTGGCCATCATCGCCGGGAAAATCGGCCGCAAATTTCCCAACATAACCGATAATCTGAAAGTGCAAAATACACGAAAAACGGCCGACGAACTAATCCGCTAACGGTACGAAAATCGGCCGATTTTTCTTTCGGCCGAAAAATCGGACGATTAACGACCCATCTATGGCCTGCATAGAGAGCCGCTATTATATTTGACAGAAGAAATAGATTCTGCAGAAGAAGAAGAGAAACAACATTGTATCTATTTGTATCCGAATAGAAACATCTGTATCCGAAATGTATACAAATAGATACAATGTTGCAATTTGTTTTCTTCTCCGTCTTCTTCTGCAAAACTATTTCATCTTCTCCTCTTTTCTTCTATTCTTCTTCTTGATATTCTATTTCTTCTTCTCCTGCAAAATCTATTTCTTCTATTCCTTTTTTCCTTCATAGTCAATTTATTGTGAAATCGGCCAGAAGAACGGCCGATATGACCATAAATTACCGCGAAAATCGGCCGATCTAACAAATCATCCCAGGATTTTCCAGCTTGGACGATTTTCAAAATCTCTTAAAATTAAGAAAAACGGTTGACATTGTTCCCCACTAACGGTACGAATATCGGATGATTTTTTTATCGGCCGATAATTCGCCAAGAAAATCGGAGATCTGTGGCCTGCATTATGGTGTGAAATTCAAATGAAAATTCTTTAGAAAAGATTTTCGAAAGAAAATTCTTTCGGAATTCGACCCGTGTATGGGCAGCTTATGTCTCTGTATTTTGGATTCTTTTTATCGCTTTTTTCTTTTTTTATTGCTACTTTTTGTTTTCTTTGTTGCAAATTGGACCTTTTTGTCTTTTCCATGTTATCCGCTCTGTACCCTGTTCATCTTTTTATCCTTGTCTCCTCTCTTTCCGAACAAATGTTGCGTTTTGTTTGCCACTTTTATGTTATTTAACATGTAGCGGTCTGGAAGATAGACGATCGGTTTCTATGGATTGGATGGATGTGAAAATGTTTGTAAATAAAATGTAAATAAAACAATATTTATAACGACTGCTTCCTATTGGTCAACAAGCTGGAACTGGACCCGCGCTTGACTCCTTACCGCTACCTCCCGCTGGCCCTTTAAGTGGATCTTAATGCCAGGCAGGTGCGTCCCTGGGGTTGGTGTCACACATATTGGACATTTTTAGAGCGGTTGTTTTTGGCATTTTCTACAGCCAGTAAACCCCTCAGCATGTTATCCTATGGTGTCCATACATACATGTTATCCTATGGTGTCCATACATACATGTTATCCTATGGTGTCCATACATACATGTTATCATGTGTCCATACATACGTTATCCTATGTGTCCATACATACGTTATACTATGTGTCCATACATACATCTTATCCTATGTGTCCATACATACATGTTATCATATGTGTCCATACATACATTATCCTATGTGTCCATACATACATGTTATCCTATGTGTCCATACATACATGTTATATGTTTCCATACATACGTTATCCTATGTGTCCATACATACATCTTATCCTATGTGTCCATACATACATTATCCTATGTGTCCATACATACATCTTATCCTATGTGTCCATACATACATTATCCTATGTGTCCATACATACATGTTATCCTATGTGTCCATACATATACGTTATATGTTTCCATACATACATGTTATCCTATGTGTTCATACATACATCTTATCCTATGTGTCCATACATACATGTTATCCTATGGTGTCCATACATACATGTTATCATGTGTCCATACATACGTTATCCTATGTGTCCATACATACATGTTATCATATGTGTCCATACATACGTTATCCTATGTGTCCATACATACATCTTATCCTATGTGTCCATACATACATGTTATCATATGTGTCCATACATACATTATCCTATGTGTCCATACATACATGTTATCATATGTGTCCATACATACATTATCCTATGTGTCCATACATACATGTTATCCTATGTGTCCATACATACATGTTATATGTTTCCATACATACATGTTATCCTATGTGTTCATACATACATCTTATCCTATGTGTCCATACATACATGTTATATGTTTCCATACATACATGTTATCATATGTGTCCATACATAAATCTTATCCTATGTGTCCATACATACATGTTATCATATGTGTATGTACCGTTTTTTTTGGCTGTAAAAATGCTCTAAAGCTGAAAACTGCGGTAAAATGTAGTAAACCGCCACAAACTGTCGTTTTTGGACTTTTTTTTACAAAAAAAAAATTTTTCCACAAAAGCGGAAAAACGCTAATGCAAAAAGGCTAAAAAAAAGCTGAAAAACTCATATTACAACATTCACTTACCTTACCCCCATCTTCAGAACTAGAGGGGGCGACAACAGCAATACCTGGTAGTGGCTACTAGAGGGAGCTAAAGTACCATCTTCGGATAGCAACTGCGCATGGCGGTTACAGTGACGCCTATAGAAGGTGATGAAAAATTAAAAGGAACAAAATGTGAGCAATCAGGTTTCACCTTTCATGTGGTGGAGAGATCAAACAGGAAATCTGATTGGTTGTTTTACGGAACAGAATTTTATTCTCCGTTTCTCAGTCACCCCCTCTTTGGTGCCAGCCGTGGATACCAAGAGTCATTATAGATGGGGGCGAAGGGGGGGAACCATTATGTAATAAACAGACCATGTATTTTGAGTGTTAGGGCCCCTTTAACAGAGAAGCCACGCCCACTGAAAGCCCCATTTCAGTTTAAGTGCCCAGTCCTTCTGGTGCGATTTGCGAATCGAAATCGCATCTCATGCATGTGAATGTCAGCGTCTTAACACGTGCGATTTACTGCGGCGCAATTTCTAATGTAGCTCTTGCGTGACTTTTTCTGCAGTTTTGTTGCGATTTTCACCTAAATAGAATAGAATGCTCAAAATAAATGAAAGGAAGACTTTGTAATCTGAGTCGCATCAAGTCAATGACACTCCCGGGATATGGATCTGGTCAGGTAAGTCGCAGAGGGGGTTGTTCATCAGTTTCAGCTGCTTTGGTGTTCATGAAATTACTAACAGGTGCACTAGATGGGCAACAATGAGACGTCCCCCAAAACAGGAATGGTTTTACAGGTGGAGGCCACTGACATTTTTTCCCTACTCATCTTTTCTGACTGTTTTTCTCTCGTTTTGCATTTGGCTCGGGTCAGCGTCACTACTGGTAGCATGAGGCCATACCTGGACCCTACAGAGGTTGCACAGGCAGTCCGACTCCTCCAGGATGGCACATCAATACGTACCATTGCCAGAAGGTTTTCTGTGTCTCCCAGCACAGTCTCAAGAGCATGGAGGAGATTCCAGGAGACGAGAGCATGGAGGAGATTCCAGGAGAGAAGAGCATGGAGGAGATTCCAGGAGACAAGAGCACGGAGGAGATTCCAGGATACAAGAGCACGGAGGAGATTCCAGGAGAGAAGAGCATGGAGGAGATTCCAGGAGAGAAGAGCATGGAGGAGATTCCAGGAGACAAGAGCACGGAGGAGATTCCAGGAGACAAGAGCACGGAGGAGATTCCAGGAGACAAGAGCATGGAGGAGATTCCAGGAGACAAGAGCATGGAGGAGATTCCAGGAGACAAGAGCACGGAGGAGATTCCAGGAGACAAGAGCACGGAGGAGATTCCAGGAGACAAGAGCACGGAGGAGATTCCAGGAGACGAGAGCACGGAGGAGATTCCAGGAGACGAGAGCACGGAGGAGATTCCAGGAGACAAGAGCACGGAGGAGATTCCAGGAGACAAGAGCACGGAGGAGATTCCAGGAGACAAGAGCACGGAGGAGATTCCAGGAGACAAGAGCACGGAGTAGATTCCAGGAGACAAGAGCATGGAGGAGATTCCAGGAGACAGGCAGTTCCTCTAGGAGAGCTGGACAGGGCCGTAGAAGGTCCTTAACCCATCAGCAGGACCGGTATCTGCTCCTTTGTGCAAGGAGGAACAGGATGAGCACTGCCAGAGCCCTACAAAATGACCTCCAGCAGGCCACTGGTGTGAATGTCTCTGACCAAACAATCAGAAACAGACTTCATGAGGGTGGCCTGAGGGCCCAACGTCCTCTAGTGGGCCCTGTGCTCACTGCCCGGCACCATAGAGCTGGATTGGCATTTGCCATTGAACCCCAGAATTGGCAGGTCCACCACTGGCGCCCTGTGCTTTTCACAGATGAGAGCAGGTTCCCCCTGAGCACATGTGACAGACGTGAAAGGGTGTGGAGAAGCCGTGGAGAACGTTCTGCTGCCTGTAACATGGTTCAGCATGACTGTTGTGGTGGTGGGTCAGTGATGGTCTGGGGAGGCATCTCCATGGAGGGACACACAGACCTCTACAGGCTAGACAATGCAACCATGACTGCCATTAGGTATCGGGATGAAATCCTTGGACCCACTGTCAGACCCTACACAGGTGCAGTAGGTTCTGGGTTCCTCCTGGTGCAGTGGGTCCTGGGTTCCTCCTGGTGCGGTGGGTCCTGGGTTCCTCCTGGTGCGGTGGGTCCTGGGTTCCTCCTGGTGCGGTGGGTCCTGTGTTCCTCCTGGTGCGGTGGGTCCTGTGTTCCTCCTGGCGCGGTCGGTCCTGTGTTCCTCCTGGTGCAGTGGGTCCTGGGTTCCTCCTGGTGCAGTGGGTCCTGGGTTCCTCCTGGTGCAGTGGGTCCTGGGTTCCTCCTGGTGCAGTGGGCACTGAGTTCCTCCTGGTGCAGTGGGTCCTGGGTTCCTCCTGGTGCAGGGGGTCCTGGGTTCCTCCTGGTGCAGTGGGCCCTGGGTTACTCCTGGTGCAGTGGGTCCTGGGTTCCTCCTGGTGCAGTGGGTCCTGGGTTCCTCCTGGTGTAGTGGGTCCTGGGTTCCTCCTGGTGCAGTGGGTCCTGGGTTCCTCCTGGTGCAGTGGGTCCTGGGTTCCTCCTGGTGCAGTGGGTCCTGGGTTCCTCCTGGTGCAGTGGGTCCTGGGTTCCTCCTGGTGCAGTGGGTCCTGGGTTTCTCTTGGTGCAGGGGGTCCTGGGTTTGATTTCAACTGGCCGCGGTGTGACCAGTGACTTAAGGGGAGTTCCGAGCAGGGGCGGACTGACAACTCATGGGGCCCCCAAGCAATAGGGGATCATGGGGCCCCTGTGTCCTTGCCCAAACTCAAAAAAGCTTATGAAAAAGGTACCAGGTGCATCTCATGGGGCCCCCTACTGACTCCGGGCCCTCGGGCAGTGCCCGAGTTTCCAAATGGTCAGTCTGCCCCTGGTTCCGAGTAAACAAGATGAGCTACATTGGAAAATTTTGAAGGAAGAGACCCATAGGCTAAAGATGGGGGTGGGGCGGGGTTGTTGTCTATTTTCTCCTGAGCTGCAGAGCTTGCACTCTAGCCCGGGTAAGTAGAGGTGACGTGGATTGAGGGCGGAGCTGTATGTGCGGTATTGTATTCCGATGGCTTTCCACGCCTCACATTGACAATACCTGTTTGTTCGGCTGACCTCTCCCTGAACCCTGCGTCTCCTGCAGAGTAAATATACAGGACAGGTTTGTACTTTAACCGCCCCCCATCGATCGATGGGCCCTGAGCTAACCGCACACAATGCATGGCTCGTTACCATAGGTTACTAATTGCCCCGCCCCGATAATGTCGCTGCTACAGAAATACAGAA
Source organism: Staurois parvus (assembly GCF_062004578.1). Lineage (NCBI taxonomy): Eukaryota > Metazoa > Chordata > Amphibia > Anura > Ranidae > Staurois > Staurois parvus. The sequence continues at coordinate 19,859 of NW_028320589.1, forward strand.
GTAAGGAGGCCTACGGACTGATTTTTAAAGTGGAATTCCATGTTTTATGGTAAAAAAAAGGTATAAAAATCCCCTCTATAGGGTGGAAATCATCGGAGGGGCGCTCAGTAACCGGGGAAATAAATCGCTGATATGTCCCAATAGATGGCAACAGGATCATTTTTTCGGAAAAGTTCCACATTTAATCATTAAAAAGCCGTCCTTCAGCTCCATTTGGTGACTTTGCCTAGGCTGAGATGTCATCTGTATGCTGCAGGTAGGAGGAAGCATTTCCTCAGTCTCCCCTCTCCTAGTGTACAGATTGTGCCCAGCTTTTATCATTAAAATGTGGTCCTTGAGCTCCAGACAGTGACTTGGCCTAGGCTGAGATTATATCATCAGTCTTCTGCAGGTAGGAGGAAGCATTTCTTCAGTCTCCCCTCTCCTAGATTGTGTCCAGCTTTTATCATTAAAATGTGGTCCATGAGCTCCAGTCGGTGACTTTGCCTAGGCTGAGATGATGTCACCAGTTTGCTGCAGGTAGGAGGAAGGCTTTCCTCAGTCTCCTCTTCTCTGGTGATGAGAATTGTGTCCAGGTTTTATCATTAAAATGTGGTCATTGAGCTCCAGTGCAGTGACTTGGCCTAGGCTGAGATGATGTAATCAGTCTGCTGCAGGCAGGAGGAAGCGTTTTCTCAGTCTCCTCTCCCCCGTGATCAGACTTGTGTCCAACTTTTACAATAAAAAGTCATCCTTTGGCTACAGTACAGTGGTTTTGCCTATGGTGAGATGATGTAATCAGTCTGCTGCAGGCAGGTGCAAGCCTAGGCTGAGGTGATGTTATCACTCTGCTGCAGGTAGGAGGAAGAATTTCCTAAGTCTCCTCTCCCACAGTGATCAGACTGTACATTGTAACTTTGAAGCAAATCATAAGGTGAAAGGTTGCAGCAGGGGCTGATCTGTGTGGCCATCGGGTAGGCAGAATAGATGACCACCTTGGGCTCTTGAGTAGGGAGGGGGACATAATATGGACAGAACCTGCAACCCATACTGCTAGAGTAGATCACAGTTTATGATGGAAGGCGTACCTTGACCCTTTCACCATGGGTGCTAAAGGACCTTATCCAAGCACTGCTGGCTGATAAAATCAGAAATCGTTGCCCATGATATTTACTGGAAGACTGGGATTTTTTTTCTGGGAGGAATGAGGGAGAAAAAGGGGGGGCTCACTGGGGTGTTAAACCTTGTGGACCAGTCTGTGGGCCATTATAAAGTGGACATCTACAGGAATTTGTCCCCTGTGCCCCATCTGGTCTGGTCATGCTTAAGGGGTGAGGGTTCCTTGAGTTGGGTGAGTAATTGTTCCTAGCACACCCACCCGAGAGGACACCCAAGGATCACCTGGGTGAGGGGTTGAAGATGTGGCCACTTCGGGCACTTGAGTTAGAGGGGGATGCACTATGGACAGGACCTGCAACCTATACTGCTAGAGTAGATCACAGCTCATGGTGGGGAGCGTACTTTTGCCCTTTCGCAATGGGTGCTAAAGACCTTGTCCCAGCTCGAGTGGCTGGTAGAAATAGAACTGATTGCCCATGGTATTAACTGGAAGGGTGGGATCTCCTATCTGGTTGGAATGAGGGGGAAAGAGACAGGGCTCACTAGAGTATCATACCTAGTGGACCAGTCTGTAGGCCATATTAAAGCAGACATCTACAGGAATTTGTCCCCTGTGTCCCATATGGTCTGGCCAGGCTTCAGGGGTGAGGGTTCCATGAGTAGATCGCAGCTCATGGTGGGGAGCGTACTTTTGCCCTTTCGCAATGGGTGCTAAAGACCTTGTCCCAGCTCGGGTGGCTGGTAGAAATGGAACTGGTTACCCATGGTATTTACTGAAAGGGTGGGATCTTCTATCTGGTTGGAATGAGGGGGAAAGAGACAGGGCTCACTAGAGTATCATACCTAGTGGACCAGTCTGTAGGCCATATTAAAGCAGACGTCTACAGGAATTTGTCCCCTGTGTCCCATATGGTCTGGCCAGGCTTCAGGGGTGAGGGTTCCTTGAGTAGATCACAGCTCATGGTGGGGAGCGTACTTTTGCCCTTTCGCAATGGGTGCTAAAGACCTTGTCCCAGCTCGGGTGGCTGGTAGAAATGGAACTGGTTACCCATGGTATTTACTGAAAGGGTGGGATCTTCTATCTGGTTGGAATGAGGGGGAAAGAGACAGGGCTCACTAGAGTATCATACCTAGTGGACCAGTCTGTAGGGAATATTAAAGCAGACATCTACAGGAATTTGTCCCCTATGTGTCCCATATGGTCTGGCCAGGCTTCAGGGGTGAGGGTTCCTTCAGTTGAGTTAGAAGTTGTTGCAAGCACATTCTTTCTGGGGCTGTGAGGAAACCCAAGGGTTACCAATAAGTAGGGAAGCCACTAACCTTGGCCAAGGGATAGGCAGAAGAACAGGCCACCTTGGACACTTGAGTAGGAGGGTGAGGTAACATGGTCAGGACCTGCAACCTATACTGCTACAGTAGATCACAGCTCATGGTGGGAGGTGTACTTTGGTCAGTTGCCATGGGTGCTATAGAACCTTGTCCCGTCACTGCTGGCTGGTAAAAATGTAACTGTTTTTTTTACCTGAGAGGAATGAGGGGGAAAAAAACAGTGCTTACTGGAGCATCAAACCTAGTGGACCAGTCTGTGGGGCATATTAAAATGTTTGTCTACGGGAATTTGTCCCCTATGACTTAATTGGTCTGGCCAGGCTTCAGGGGCAAGGGTTCCTTGAGTTGAGTGAGAAGTTGTTGCCAGCACACCCACCTGGGAGGACACCCAAGGATCACCTATAGGTAGGGCTTCCACCAAGCCTAGCTGAGGGGTAGGCATAAGTTGTGGTCACTTTGGGCACTTGAGTAGGAGGAGGACACAACTGGAAGGCTGGTATTTTTTTTCCTGGGAGGAATGAGGGAGAAAGAGGGGTGGGCTTAGTGGAGTATTATACCTAGTGAACCAGTCTGTGGGCCATATAATAGTGGACATCTACAGGAATTTGTCCCCTGTGCCCAATCTGGTCTGGCCATGCTTCAGGGATGATGGTTCCTTGAGTTGGGTGAGTAGTTGTTCCTAGCACACCCATCCGAGAGGACACCCAAGGATCACCTATAGGTAGGGCTTCCATCAAGCCTAGCCGCGGGATAGGCATAGGTTGTGGCCACTTTGGGCACTTGAGTAGGAGGAGGACACCATATGGGCAGGACTGCAACCTATACTGTTAGAGTAGATCACAGCTCATGGTGGGGGGTGTACTTTGGCCCTTTCGCCACGGATGCTAAAGGACTTTGTCCCGGCATTGTTGGCTGGTGAAAGCGGAACTATTTCCTCCTTGTGGAATTACTGAAATAAAGACCTAACATTGGGGTTTTTTTTCTGGCAGGACTGATATCCAGTAGGTCTGAAAAGCACCTCGAGTGCCCCCAAAATGGAGGCCAAAGCTGGGCAAGTGAGCACGCTATAACATTGATTAGGATATACTGTACAATGATTTCCTAAGCAAATATCCCATATAAACGTATATCGCCCTGCCCCTCAGACTGAGACCTTTCTGTGGTTGGCTTCTCCTGTCCTCAGGTCTGTGAGGATCAGAGTTATCAGCCTGTAGATGTATATTACCTTTACGTAGCATTATATGTAAATGTTATTATCGGAGCAGCTTTCCCGAGGACACACCTGCCCTGTACTAGAGGTCTCTTCAAGGACAATACCAATCCTATGCTCCCAGGGAGCGAAACATGATGGCTACCACTTGGCCAACTACACCATACATTCCCTTAATGAGCTGGAGAGTCGGATGTTCTCCATGGAAAGATCAACAGCTGCAAGGAAACAACTTATAATGGGAAATGAGGAGCTTCTCTTTATTCTGCTTTCCTTCTTCAGCTCATTCTTCCCTCATCCACCTCAATCCTCCTTGTAGTCTCCACTCTTCTTCCTCTCTTCCCCTCTTCTTCCCTCCTTCTCTCTTTCCCCATTTTTCTCCCTCTATCTTCTCTCTCCTTCTCTGTCCAGTTATCTCCTCCTGTCTCTCCGACTCCTCTCTCTTTTCCCTTATTTCTGTCTTTCTCTCCCTTTTCTTCCCGTTTTCTTCCCCTATTTCTCACTTTCCAATCATCTATTCCTCTTTTCCATTCTCTCTCCATTTTCTCTCTCCCTCTTCCTCTATTACTGTTTCTTTCCCATCCTTTTTTTTCTCTCCCTCTCTCTCTCTTTCTCCATCGTTCTGGTTTTTTTACTCTCTCTTTCCATCTCTCACACTCTTCTCTTCCTGTTTTTCACCCTAATAACTGTTTCATTCTCCCTCTTCTTCTCTCCTTTTCCACTCGTTTTTTAATATCTCACTGTCTCTCTCTCTTTCTCTCTCACCCTGACTCTTGGTGTTCTCTCTTCCTCCCTTTCTCTTACTTTCTCCCCTTATTTTTCGTTTCTTCCTTTTTACTTCTCATTCTTACCCTCTCCCTCCCCTCTCTCCACTTCTTTCACTTTCTCTCCTCTCTCATTTCTCTCTCTCCTTCTTTTCTTCTTTCCCTGTTATCTCTCTTTTTTTGTCTCTCACTCCCTTGCTCTCCTCTCCTTCATTCTGTCCATCTCTCTCCTTTTCTCTCCTTTCTTTCTCTCTCTCCCCCGTCTACTCCTCTCCCCCTTCTCTCTCTCCCCCCTCTCCCTCACCTCTCCTTCCCCCCCTCCTCTCCTCCTCTCTTTCCCCTCTCCCTTCTTTCTCCCCTCTCTCTTTCCCTCTCTGTGTCCCCCTCTCCCTCTCTTCTTTTCTCCCTCTTTCTCTCTCTCTATCCATCTCTCCCTCTCTTTTCCTCCCCCCTCTCTTTCCTCTCAGTTTCCCTCTCGCTCCCCCACTCCTCTCCCTCCCCCCTGTCTCTCTCCCTCTCCCCTTCTCTCCACTCCTCTCCTCCCCTATCTCCACTCTCTCCCTCTCCTCTCTCTCCCTGCTCTCTCCTTCTCCCCTCCCCTCCTCTCCCTCTCCTCTCCCCTCTCCTCCCCTCCTCTCCTCCCCTCTCTCCACTCTCTCCCTCTCCCTCCCCTCTCCTCCCCTCTCTCCTCTCCCTCTCCTCTCTCTCCCCTCCTCTCCTCTCTCTCCCCTCTCCTCCTCTCCTCTCCCTTCTTTTCCTCTCTCTTCCTCTCCTCTCTCTTTCTCTCCTCCCCTCTCCTCTCCTCTCTCTCCCTCTCCTCTCTCCTCTCCCCTCCTCTGCTCTCTCTTCCTCTCCTTTCCCCTCCTCTCCTCTCTCTCCCTCTCCTCTCCCCTCCTCTGCTCTCTCTTCCTCTCCTCTCCCCTCCTCTCCTCTCCCTCTCCTCTCTCTCCCCTCTTCTCCTCTCTCTTCCTCTCCTTTCCTCTCCTCTCTCCTCCCCTCTCTCCTCTCCCTCTCCTCTCCTCTCTCTCCCCTCTCCTCCTCTCCTCTCTCTTCCTCTCCTCCCTCTTCTTCTCCTCTCCTCTCCCCTCCTCTCCTCTCTCTTCCTCTCCTCTCCCCTCCCCTCTTCTCCTCTCTCTTCCTCTCCTCTCCTCTCTCTTTCTCTCCTCTTCTCTCTCTTTCTCTCCTCTCCTCTCTCTCCCCTCTCCTCCTCTCCTCTCTCTTCCTCTCCTCCCTCTTCTTCTCCTCTCCTCTCCCCTCCTCTCCTCTCTCTTCCTCTCCTCTCCCCTCCCCTCTTCTCCTCTCTCTTCCTCTCCTCTCCTCTCTCTTTCTCTCCTCTCCTCTCTCTTTCTCTCCTCTCCTCTCTCTCCCCTCTCCCCTCTTCTCCTCTCTCTTCCTCTCCTCTCCCTCCCTCGCTCCCCTCATTGTTAGTCTCACACCTGTCACCTGTAACCATGCAGCGAATCAGTACCTTTGTTTTCTTTACCTGTAACAGCGGAATGTGGTGGCTCCGCCTCCTCGCAGTGATCTAGGAAGCGAGGTGGACGGTGGATGTTCAGGACTAGTCATGGCTACAGAGAGGACTCCCAGCAGGAGGAAGCAATGTGTCTTCCATAGGACCTTCCTCAGGCTCCCCTTTGGGCGATGTGAGCGGAGAAGCAGGAGCAGCAGCAGGAGCAGTTATGGTAAGTGATGGGGGACATGGGCCGGGGGGGACAAAGGGCATGAGCCGGGGGGGACATGGGCCTGGGGGGGGGACACCGACTGCAACCTGAGAGGACATCTTTTAAAGGCCTTCCTCCATCTTCCTCATCTTCATCAGTGGAGGGGGTAGGAGCTCAGAAAACAAAGTTAGGGTGGATAGATCAAAACCCAGACAATCATATCTATAACACTGCCTACAGCATAAGAATCATCCAACCAGAGGCTGCAGTGGATAGACTCGGCACATTGCTGTATTAAGAAAATAAAAATCACATGTCCCTTCCCCCTCTCATAAGGAGCCTTTTTGCACAGATCACCAGAACAGGCGGACCCCGGAGGGCCCATTTCCACTGCCATGTAATGCGTGTAACATGCGTGTGCTGGATTGCACTGCCATTTAGTCTGAATGAGAAGCCAAGGCATTAGAGGCAACACACCCAGGGCGCAGCGTGAAGCAACAGCCGTCCGTTGCGTGAGAAGGGAAGAGCATTGCGGGGGTTTGGCAGCCTATTCATTTTCGGAGGAGCTGCCGTCACACAACGCACATTACAGCATGACACAGCAGAAGGACGTAATGCGGCCCTAAGGCAGTGCTGGTCTGCTACCTGTCAGTATACTCAATGGTACAGCCCGTCACAAATGTGCCCCCGTCCCCGCGCTGCAAGGGTTACATGTCTGTTCACGGCTACGGGGATGAAAAACAAAACATTTCACTCACCCGATCCTCCACTCCCGCAGGCTCCTCCAGATTGTAAGCCGGATCCCCGCAGCCTCTTCTCCCCTACACTTTGGTGGTCACAGGCCTCTGACATCATCAAGGCCAATGCAGAGCCCATAGCCTGACCCTTCGCTCCCCCCCAGCAGCTGACGCTCTGCTCCAATCTCCTACACTGTGACAGTTCCAGGTCCTCTGATGTCATCAAGGCCAATGCAAAGCCCATAGCATGACATTTCAACCCCCCCCCCAGCAGATGGCGCTCTCTTCTTCTTACCTAAGCTTCTGCAGACATCATCAAGACCGATGCAGAGCCCATGGCCCCAATCCTCCACTCCCCCAGCACTCAGCGCTCCCCTCTTCACCCCTATGCCCCGGTGGTTGTAGGTCCTCTGACATCATCAAGGCCAATGCAGAGCCCATAGCCTGACCCTTCGCTCCCCCCCCCCAGCAGCTGACTCTCTGCTCCAATCTCCTACACTTTGACAGTTCCAGGTCCTCTGACATCATCAAGGCCAATGCAGAGCCCATAGCCTGACCCTTCGCTCCCCCCCCCCAGAAGCTGAAGCTCTGCTCCAATCTCCTACACTGTGACAGTTCCAGGTCCTCTGACATCATCAAGACCAATGCAGAGCCCATAGCTTGACCATTCGCTCCCCCCTCCCTCCCATCAGCCAACGCTCTGCTCCAATCTCCTACGCTGTGACAGTTCCAGGTCCTCTGACATCATCAAGACCAATGCAAAGCCCATAGCCTGACCCTTCACCCCCCCCCCCCCCAGCAGATGGCGCTCTCCTCTTCTCACCTACGCTTCTGCAGTTCAAGTTCTTGACATCATCAAGACCGATGCAGAGCCCATGGCCCCGATCCTCCACTCCCCCAGCACTCAGAGCTCCCCTCTTCACCTCTATGCCCCGGTGGTTGTAGGTCCCCTGACATCATCAAGGCCACAGCAGAGCCCATAGCCCCCAGCAACCACTGCTCTCCTCTACTCCCCTACACTCTGGCAGTTCAACGTCCTCTGACATCATCAAGACCAATGCAGTGCCATAGCTCTGTCCCCTGCTCCTCCAGTTGTTGCCACTCTCTCTTCATCCCAATGGTCTGACAGTTCCAGATCCTCTGACATCATAAAGACCAATGCAGAGTCCCCCATAACCTGGTGCTCCCCTCTTCACCCCTATGCTCCGGTGGTTGCAGATCCTCTGACATCATCAAGGCCACTGCAGAGCCCACAGCCCGAGCCTTGATTCCCCCAACAGCCGCAGCTCTCCTCTACTACCCTACACTCTGGCAGTCCAATGACCTCTGACATCATTAAGACCAATGCAGTGCCCATAGCCCTATCCCCTGCTCCTCCAGCAGTTGCCGCTCTCCTCTTCATCTCTACAGTCTGGTGGTCCCAGGTCCTCTGACATCATCAAGGCCAATGCAGAGCCCATTACTTGATCCTCCACTCCCCCAGCAGCTGGTGCTCTCCTCTTCTCCCCTATGCTGGGAGAGTCCCGGGTCCTCTGACATCATCAAGGCCATTGCAGAGCCCGTAGCCCCAAGCACAGGAGTTGCAGGGCACACTGTGTGTACTGGGAGCACAGGAACTGCAGGAAACACTGGGAGCACAGGAGTTGCAGGGCACATTGGGAGCACAGGAGTTGCAGGGCACATTGGGAGCACAGGAGTTGCAGGGCACATTGGGAGCACAGGAGTTGCAGGGCACATTGGGAGCACAGGAGTTGCAGGGCACACTGGGAGCACAGGAGTTGCAGGGCACACTGGGTGCACTGGGGACATTGGGTGTACTGGGAGCACGGGAGTCACAGGGTACACTTGGTGCACTGGAGACACTGGGTGTACTGGGAGCACGGGAGTCACAGGGTACACTTGGTGCACTGGAGACACTGGGTGTACTGGGAGCACAGGAACTGCAGGAGACACTGGAGACATTGGGTGCACTAGGAGCACAGGAATTGCAGGGCACACTGGGTGCACTGGGGACACTGGGTGTACTTGGATCATAGGAGTCACTGGGTGCACTGGAGACACTGTGTGTACTGGAAGCACTGGAGTTGCAGGGTGCACTGGAGGCATTGGGTATACTGGGAGCACAGGAGTTGCAGGGTACACTGGAGATACTGGGTGTACTGGGAGTACGGGAGTCACAGGGTACCCTGGGCACATTGGACACTGGGTGCACCGGGAGCACAGGAATTGCAGGGCACACTGGAGACACTGGTGACCACAATGAATAATACGCCAACAATGACCTACAGTCAACAATCGGCTTGGAGCGGGCGACTGTTAAAGGGAAATATTTACTGACCAACATTCTCAATTATATCAATCCTTTTCAAAGGGGTGTGGTTTGAAAAAGTAGAGGCGTGGCTCTCACATCTACTGTGAACGATCCCCATAGAGATGCTGTGTCAGTCATAGTGGTTTATCTAATAGGGGAGCCGAGCTCCATGCGTATCTACCTTTGTGACAATGTTGCCTCCACGGTTCTCCCGGTTTATCTTGGCTTTTTATATATTTTATAGCCATTCTACGGAAAGATGATAGTTTTAGGTCGGGGAGTCTGGAGGAGTAAGTCAGCAGTTGACCTTCTGGTGAAATTCCTTATTTCCGACTCACTGTGGAGTTTTGGGTGTTCAGGTGGTTTTTGTGTTCTGGTGGTTTGGGTGTTCCGGTGGTTTTGGGTATTCATGTGGTTTGGGTGTTCATGTGGTTTGGGTGTTCATGTGGTTTGGGTGTTCCTGCAGTTTGGGTGTTCAGGTGGTTTGAGTGTTCAGGTGGTTTTTGTGTTCTGGTGATTTGGGTGTTCCAGTGTTTAGGTGTTCGGGTGGTTTGGGTGTTCCTGTGGTTTGGGTATTCCTGTGGTTTGGGTGTTCCTGTGGTTTGGGTGTTCCAGTGGTTTGGGTGTTCATGTGGTTTGGGTGTTCAGGTGGTTTTGGTGTTCCTGCAATTTGGGTGTTTCAGTGCTTTGGGTGTTCAGGTGGTTTGGGTGTTCGGGTAGTTTGGGTGTTCGGGTGGTTTGGGTGTTCAGGTGGTTTTGGTGTTCGGGTGGTTTGGGTGTTCGGGTGGTTTGGGTGTTCGGTTGGTTTGGGTGTTCGGTTGGTTTGGGTGTTCAGGTGGTTTGGGTGTTCGGTTGGTTTGGGTATTCAGGTGGTTTGGGTGTTCGGGTGGTTTGGGTGTTCAGGTGGTTTGGGTATTCAGGTGGTTTGGGTGTTCGGGTGGTTTGGGTGTTCCAGTGTTTTGGGTGTTCCACTGTTTTAGGTGTTCAGGTGGTTTTGGTGTTCAGGTGTTTTAGTTGTTCAGGTGTTTTGGGTTTTTCGGTGTTTTGGGTGTTCCGGTGTTTCGGGTGTTCTGGTGTTTTTGGGGTTCCCTCTATTTCTATTGCTTTCTTCAAACAATAAAAAGTGAACGTAAAGTGTACGACCTGGCAAAAAAAGTAACCCGTTTGGAATATCTCTGCAATGAATGCACATATTTCATTTATTTCCCAAAAAGTGCTGCAACTACAAACAAACATTCCCGTTGATTGGCCAGAAATCCAGTGAGTTCATAACTCCCTGTTGGATCTGACAACACCGTGCCTCTGCAGCCCCGCAACGTCAACCAGCTTCATCAGCCCTGCCCACTGGAGATCAGAACCCCTCCTATCCCCACCCCTCTCTGTCCTCCACATGTATACATTGGTTGATTTCCCAGTACAACAAAGAGCCTGCCCACACACTGCGGAGATGTAGTTCTGGGGGTGTACCCATGTCAGAAGGAGCTAACCTCCCAGCCAACCGCCCCAGCAAGAATTCTGAGGTCAGTAGGATGTCACAGACAGGGGGCCATATTTACTGGAAGGAGGACAGTGCAGGTGATTTGAGGAGTGTTCCTGTGGCTGGAGAGGCAGCAGTTGGATGGTGGAGGATGGTGGAGGATGGTGGAAGATGGTGGAGGATGGTGGAGGATGGTGGAGGATGGTGGAGTGTAGCAGGCCGGGCTATTGAAGGGCATGCCAGAGACTGCATGGAGGCACCAATGTAATGGAGGTCCACAAGGTACACTAGGAGTCTCTGCATGACACAGGATGCTTTGGGGTAAGAGAAGTTACGGGCAGCACAGGGGCACACTGGGGTCTCTAGATGAAACAGGATGCTATAGGGTGCACTGGTGTCACTATATGTACTGGGTCACTGGAATCACAGCACAGGGTACACTGGGCACCCTGGAGTCATTGGATGTACTGGGCACCCTGGAGTCACTGGATTTACTGGGTACACTGGAGTCATAGAGTATATTGGATGCACTGGGAACAATGGGTGTACTGGGTGCACAGGAGTCTCAGGGTACACTTGGCGCACTGGAGTCAATGGGTGTACCAGGTGCACAAAAGTCTTAGGGTACATGGGGCACACTGGAGTCAATGGGTGTACTGGGTGCACAGGAGTCTCAGGGTACACGGGGTGCACTGGAATCAATGGGTGTACTGGGTGCACAAGAGTCTCAGGGTACATGGGGCACACTGGAGTCAATGGGTGCAAAAGAGTCTCGAGAACACTGGGCACACTGGAATCAATGGGTGTATCGGGTGCACAAGAGTCTTAGGGTACACTGGGTGCACTGGAGTCAATGGGTGTATCGGGTGCACAGGAGTCTCAGGGTACACAGGGTGCACTGGAGTCAATGGGGTGTATCAGGTGCACAGGAGTCTCAGGGTAAATGGGATGTACTGGAGTCAATGGGTGTACTGTGTGCACAGGAGTCTCAGGGTACACGGGATGTACTGGAGTCAATGGGGTGTATCGGGTGCACAGGAGTCTCAGGGTACACGGGGTGCACTGGAGTCAATGGGTGTACTGGGTGCACAGGAGTCTCAGGGTACACGGGGTGCACTGGAGTCAATGGGTGTATTGGGTGCACAGGAGTCTCAGGGTACACGGGGACTTGTAGTTTCTCAAACAGCTGGAGGGCCGTCGGTTTGACACCCTGAACGCCAAGAAAGGTTCTTCTTCCCCCAATCCATCCGAAACTAAAAAAACAAAAAAAACAAAAACTAGCTGGAGTTTGTAGTATATTTGCAGCGCAGGGAGCTGAGGATGTTTAGTTTTGTTTGCAATCCTTTCCTTCGTACGCCTCGCAGTGATGCGTTTTCTTTGGATTTTTGTGACGTTACAATTCAATAGATTCACATATTTTAGAGGATTATTATCCAGAGTCTTCCCAATACGGACGTTTTCTGTTCTTTCAGGTTTTTGGGTTTTTTTTCACCTTTGGGTATCAAGTATTGTCTATGATCAGATACATTGTTTATGATACATTGATCTCGTCAATTGGGACATCAGGGGTGGGCTTGGGACCCAATATTTCGGAGGGGATGAATCGCACGCCCGCCGTTGGGTGACATTGTTATGATGTCATCGACCTTCCGCCTTGTGTGTGTTTACATCAATAAAAATGCGAAGGAAACCGCACAGCTGAGCATACTGAGAAAAGCGGCAACAACTAGACATTCGCTACAAAAGGAAATCGTTCGTTTCCTTCTGTAAACAATATCTTCAGAGCTAAAGATAAGACCGTATTGGATGTGATAAGTATCCTTTATTGACGTAACAATCGTGAATCGCAAGGAGCGCATGGCAGTACATAGTTAGTCTGGCTGAAAAAAGGACAAAAGTCCATCCAGTTCAACCATTCACCCCCTTCCAGTCCGGACACTTTCACCCCCTTCCAGTCCGGACACTTTCACCCCCTTCCAGTCCGGACACTTTCCCCCCTTCCAGTCCGGACACTTTCACCCCCTTCCAGTCCGGACACTTTCACCCCCTTCCAGTCCGGACACTTTCCCCCCTTCCAGTCCGGACACTTTCCCCCCTTCCAGTCCGGACACTTTCACCCCCTTCCAGTCCGGACACTTTCACCCCCTTCCAGTCCGGACACTTTCACCCCCTTCCAGTCCGGACACTTCCCCCCCTTCCAGTCCGGACACTTTCACCCCCTTCCAGTCCGGACACTTTCCCCCCTTCCAGTCCGGACACTTTCACCCCCTTCCAGTCCGGACACTTTCCCCCCTTCCAGTCCGGACACTTTCACCCCCTTCCAGTCCGGACGCTTTCACCCCCTTCCAGTCCGGACACTTTCCCCCCCTTCCAGTCAGGAGCACTTTCCCCCCCTTGCAGTCCGGACACTTTCCCCCCCTTCCAGTCCGGACACTTTCCCCCCCTTGCAGTCCGGACACTTTCCCCCCCCTTCCAGTCCGGACACTTTTACCCCTTTCCAGTCCGGACACTTTCCCCCCCTTCCAGTCCGGACACTTTTACCCCTTTCCAGTCCGGACACTTTCCCCCCCTTCCAGTCCGGACACTTTCCCCCCCTTCCAGTCCGGACACTTTCCCCCCCTTCCTGTCCGGACACTTTCATCCCCTTCCAGTGCGGACACTTTCACCCCCTTCCAGTGCGGACACTTTCACCCCCTTCCTGTCCGGACACTTTCACCCCCTTCCAGTGCGGACACTTCCCCCCCTTCCAGTCCGGACGCTTTCCCCCCCTTCCAGTCCGGACACTTTCCCCCCCTTCCAGTCCGGACACTTTCCCCCCTTCCAGTCCGGACACTTTCCCCCCCTTGCAGTCCGGACACTTTCACCCCCTTCCAGTCCAGACAATTGAGCGGCAATGCCCGAGGGCCCTGGGTCAGTCGGGGGCCCCACGAGATGCCCCTGGTAACTTTCATAGGCTTTTTTGGGTGTGGGCGAGGACACAGGGGCCCCACGATCCCCTATTTCCCGGGGGCCCCATAAGTTTTCAGTCCGCCCCTGTACACGCTCCTGTGTTTATATTGGCCGCCATTGCCCGTGACTGATTGGCTGACATCGGAATTCAGGTGCAACAGCTGGGGGAGGCGTAAAAAAAACTGCAAAACAAAAATATCAACACCAGAAGGAATTGCCGTATAGCATAGCGAGAAAATCCATCGTCTGCTATGGACCCCACAGACATCTACCCCATGGGGCCACACGATCAACAGAGACCATTGATAAAGCTTGCTCTGTTTTCCTCCGACCCGTAAATGTTGTCAGAGGACGATGTGGTGACAACGCGACTAAATGCCGAAAGCCGGGCAGAGGATCTGAGAATAATAGAGGTCCTCAGAGATGAAATCCAAAACTGGACGATGTTTAGTGTGCTCTGTGCATTGTCTTCATAGAACCCTCCGACACCCTCCTCATCGTCCTCATCGTCCTCATCGTCCTCATTGTCCTCATTGTCCTCATGCTCCTCATCGTCCTCATCCTCCTCATCATCCTCATTGTCCTCATGCTCCTCATCGTCCTCATCCTCCTCATCTTCCTCACCCTCCTCACCGTCCTCACCCTCCTCATCGTCCTCACCCTCCTCATCGTCCTCACCCTCTTCATCGTCCTCACCCTCCTCATCGTCCTCACCCTCTTCATCGTCCTCACCCTCCTCATCGTCCTCATCCTCCTCATCGTCCTCACCCTCCTCATCGTCCTCACCCTCCTCATCCTTCTCATCGTCCTCACCCTCCTCATCCTCCTCATCGTCCTCATCCTCCTCATCGTCCTCACCCTCCTCATCGTCCTCACCCTCCTCATCCTCCTGATCGTCCTCATCCTCCTGATCGTCCTCATTGTCCTCATCCTCCTCATCGTCCTCATCGTCCTCATCGTCCTCATTGTCCTCATCCTCTTCATCCTCCTCAATGTCCTCATCCTCCTCATCTGGACATCCGTTCTGCTGATCTCCTGCAGACTCATTTAGCTGCTTCCTTTCCACAGCTCCAGTGTCAGCCGCTCATCATTGCTCTTCCTTTTCCTTTCTTTTATTCTTCACTCCTCTCTCTCTCTTATCCTCTTCTCTTCCACCTCAGCTCTCCTCTCTTCTCTTTCCTTTTCATCGTCCTCTCTTTTCTTTTCTTTTTTTCTTCCTCTTTCTCTCTCTCCCCCCCCCCCCCCCCCTTATATCCTCTTTTTCTTTCTTTTTGCTTCTTTTCTCTTTTTTTCTTTCCTTTACTTTTCATTTTCCTCTCTCTTCCCCATTTTATCTTCTTTTTCCTCTCGCTCTCTTCCTCTTACTCACTCTCTGTCTCTCGCTCTCTCTCCCTCTCTCTCTTGCTCTCTCCCTCTCGATCACTCCCTCCCACTCTCTCTCTCTCTTCCTCTCGCTCTCCCTCTCTCTCCCTCTCTCTCTCCCCCCTCTCTCTTCCTCTCGCTCTATCCCTATCACTCTCTTCCTCTCCCTCTCTCTCCCTCCCTCTCTCTCCCTCTCGCTCTCTCCCTCTCTCCCTCTCGCTCTCTCCATATCGCTCTCTCCCTATCGCTCTCTTCCTCTCCCTCTCTCTCCCTCCCTCTCTCTCGCTCTCTCCCTCTCGCTCTCTCCCTCTCGCTCTCTCCATATCGCTCTCTCCCTATCGCTCTCTTCCTCTCCCTCTCTCTCCCTCCCTCTCTCTCCCGCTCGCTCTCTCCCTCTCTCCATATCGCTCTCTCCCTATCGCTCTCTTCCTCTCCCTCTCTCTCCCTCCCTCCCTCTCTCTCCCTCTCGCTCTCTCCCTCTCGCTCTCTCCCTATCGCTCTCTCCCTATCGCTCTCTTCCTCTCCCTCTCTCTCCCTCTCGATCTCTCCCTATCGCTCTCTCCCTACCGCTCTCTCCCTATCGCTCTCTTCCTCTCTCGCTCTCTTCCTCTCGCTCTCTCTCTTCCTCTCTCTCTCTCTTCCTCTCGCTCTCTCTCTTCCTCTCTCTCTCTCTTCCTCTCGCTCTCTCTCTCTTCCTCTCACTCTGTCTTGCTCTCTTCCTCTCGCCCTCTCTTGCTCTCTTCCTCTCCCTCTCTTCCTCTTGCTCTCTTCCTCTCGCTCTCTCCCTCTCCCTCTTGCTCTCTTCCTCTCGCTCTCTCTTGCTCTCTTCCTCTCTCTCTCCCTCTTGCTCTCTCCCTCTCTTCCTCTCGCTCTCTCTCTCCCCCCCTCTCTTCCTCTCGCTCTCTCTCTCCCCCTCTCTTCCTCTCGCTCTCTCTCCCCCCCTCTCTTCCTCTCGCTCTCTCTCTCCCCCCTCTTGCTCTCTTCCTCTTGCTCTCTTCCTCTCTCCTCTCATTTTCTTTTCATTTTCCTCTCTCTCTTTCTCTTACACTGACATTCGGTGAGCCAGGCTCCCTTTGCTCCCAGACACTGGCAGTCCTGACATCTCCTGGCCGCTTGTTTGCTGCTCATACAGGACCCGCCATCTGCTTGAATGATGTAGAAATGTCAGACAAGACCAGACACAGAGAACCTGTATAAAATCTCTGTCCCCGAGGACAATCCCTGGCTGTGCCAGAGCCTCGCAGACCGCACCCAGGTATGTTCCATTGTGGCTGGCAAGCTTGTAACTAAATAATAAATAGATGTCTCCAGCCTCCCTCTACTCCATTGTGAAATCTACAAGCGGCTGTCCTGGAAATGCGTTTTCACATTTTTTGGACTACGAAGACGCACACAAGACTGCGATCCTTCATACTGGATGCCGTTAAAAGTATTTGAAGTTAAAATTGCAAAGTTTTGCACATTTTGGTCAATCTAAGTGGAATTTGGCGTGTTAAGCGTTAATGTTTTTTCCTTTTTTTCTACCAGCCGATTTCCTGCTTGAAATAGAAGCAGTTGGACTGGTTTGTCCACAGCAAAAACGCACAACACAAAGGTTCCCCACATCCTGAGATTTCAGGGATGAAGGAATGTATGTAGAGCCCAAACAATGAAGAAATGTACTGAAAATATTCCTGTGGTCTGAATACCCCTCCGGATGGGGGTGCACTCTTAGGGCCCATTGGTACATGTGCGTCGTGCCAACACGCACTAAAACGCACGTCACAAGGCATGTTATGCAGCATGTTGTGGTGCTATTTACTATGGTGTCCGCCCCAACCACAACACATATGCCATGCGTTATGGTGCGCTGTCCACCGCAACACGCATACCGTGCGTTATGGCGTGCTGTCCGCCCCAACCACAACACATATACTGTGCGTCATGGCGTGCTGTCCACCCCAACCACAACACGTATACTGTGCGTTATGGCGTGCTGTCCGCCCCAACCACAACACATATACTGTGCGTCATGGCGTGCCGTCCACCCCAACCTCAACACATATACTGTGCGTTATGGCGTGCTGTCCACCCCAACCACAACACATATACCGTGCGTCATGGCGTGCCGTCCACCCCAACCACAACACATATACCGTGCGTCATGGCGTGCCGTCCACCCCAACCACAACACGTATACTGTGCGTTATGGCGTGCTGTCCGCCCCAACCTCAACACATATACTGTGCGTTATGGCGTGCTGTCCGCCCCAACCACAACACGTATACCGTGCGTTATGGCGTGCTGTCCGCCTCAACCGCAACACGTATACCGTGCGTCATGGCGTGCTGTCCACCCCAACCACAACACATATACCGTGCGTTATGGCGTGCCGTCCACCCCAACCACAACACATATACCGCGCGTTATGGTGCGCTGTCCACCTCAACCGCAACACATATACCGTGCGTCATGGCGTGCCGTCCACCCCAACCACAACACGTATACTGTGCGTTATGGCGTGCTGTCCGCCCCAACCTCAACACATATACTGTGCGTTATGGCGTGCTGTCCGCCCCAACCACAACACGTATACCGTGCGTTATGGCGTGCTGTCCGCCTCAACCGCAACACGTATACCGTGCGTCATGGCGTGCTGTCCACCCCAACCACAACACATATACCGTGCGTTATGGCGTGCCGTCCACCCCAACCACAACACATATACCGCGCGTTATGGTGCGCTGTCCACCTCAACCGCAACACATATACCGTGCGTCATGGCGTGCCGTCCACCCCAACCACAACACATATACCGCGCGTTATGGTGCGCTGTCCACCTCAACCGCAACACATATACCGTGCGTCATGGCGTGCCGTCCACCCCAACCACAACACATATACCGCGCGTTATGGTGCGCTGTCCACCTCAACCGCAACACATATACCATGCGTTATGGCGTGCTGTCCGCCCCAACCACAATACATATACCGTGCGTTATGGCGTGCTGTCCACCCCAACCACAACACATATACCGTGCGTCATGACGTGCCGTCCACGCCAACCACAACACATATACCGTGCGTCATGACGTGCCGTCCACCCCAACCACAACACATATACCGTGCGTCATGACGTGCCGTCCACCCCAACCACAACACATATACCGTGCGTCATGACGTGCCGTCCACCCCAACCACAACGCATGTGCCATGCGTCATGGCGTGCTGTCCGCCCCAACCACAACGCATGTACCGTGCGTTATGGCGTGCTGTCCACCCCAACCGCAACACATATACCGTGCGTTATGGCGCGCTGTCTGCCCCAACCGCAACACATATACCGTGCGTTATGGCGCGCTGTCCCCCCCAACCGCAACACATATACCATGCGTTATGGCGTGCTGTCCGCCCCAACCACAACACATATATCGTGCGTCATGACGTGCCGTCCACCCCAACCACAACACATATACCGTGCGTCATGGCGTGCTGTCCGCCCCAACCACAACGCATGTACCGTGCGTCATGGCGTGCTGTCCGCCCCAACCACAACACATGTACCGTGCGTTATGGCGTGCCGTCCACCCCAACCACAACACATATACCGTGCGTTATGGTGTGCTGTTATTAAAAAAGGGTCATGCATTTTTTAACCTGTTGTGGTGCAGTCGCCATAATTAATGCTGGCCCCACCCCCTCTCTCAGATGTGGCCATCTCTGAAAAGATTTTATGGAACTAATTAAAAAAACACTTTCCACTTTGTTCCAGATGTCCACCATGTAGAGACCACCCAACCCTCAGCAGAAAAATGGTCGCCGAAGGATTCATCCATCGCAGTCCTCGGCCTCTACCAGCCCCAACCTGGAGAAAATATGAACTCAGATGGAGCCACCAGGACTCATCCAGCGTTTGAGGAATCGGTCAATGGTTTGAATGGTGCTCAAGGAGACAACGTGGATCCAGTGTTGGTGATGGGTCATCAATCTAACTTTGCTCCACAGAATTCCATTGGCCATCAAAACATGGACTCTTTTGAGGTTTCGCTAGATGACCTAGGGCAGCGGGAAGTTGACTCTGCTTACTCTTCAGTGTCTCATATAGAAGAGGAATCATCACACCACATGGTGTCCCCTCCATCTCCCAGTATCTCCAGCATGGGTAAGACCTTGTTTTGATAGCTCTGAAATAGAAGAAAGCAAATGTGTCCCACACTAAAATTGATATACAGTCAAACAGGAGCACCAAACATGCATCCAGAAGTCCGAGTGGAAGATATCCCAGAATATTCTACTTGGACTCTTGGATGTTTGATTGGCGCTCATTCCATCGCTCTGTGGGTAGCCGGGTCCAAAGCTCAGGAACCAATTCTCACTCACTATACACTCAGAGGTGTAACTAGAACCTTCAGGGCCCCAGTGCAAGGAACCATGAAGGGACCCTGCCCACGGGGGCCCTGTCCATTGCTCCTGGCACCCTTTCTATCAGTCCCAGGGCCCTTCCCTCCAAGCTTTGGGCCTTCCCTCTGGGCCTTATCCTCTGAGCCCGGAGCCCTTTCCTCCAGGCCCAGGGTGTTTCCCACTGATCCTGGGGACCAATAGAAAGAAATAAAAGAGGTATGCATGGAGAAGGGGTGGACTGACCTTTTGGGAACTCAGGCACTGCCCGAGGGCCCGGGGTCAGTAGGGGGCCCCAGGAAATGGCCCTGGTACCTTTCATAGGCTTTTTTGAATGTGGTTTGAGTGTGGGCAAGGGCACAGGGGCCCCATGATCCCCTATTGCCCGGGGGGCCCCATGAGTTGTCAGTCCACCCCTGGCCAGGATCCAAAACAGCCGGTATGAACGGGATTTTAATACAATGGTTACCCTATATTTAAATGATTGCTGACTCATCCAGAGAAATTGCAGTAGATAAGTGGGTCACCAATCCTGGGGCCCTTGACTCTCATCGTGGGGCCCTTTCTATGCCCCGGTCCACACTGCTGCGGCTTATCATGCAACTTGCGAATCATAGGGGTTGATTTACTAAAAATGAAGAGTGCAAAATCTGGTGCAGCTGTGCAGGTAGCCAATCAGCAGAACTACACGAGATGACGCACTCTCCAGTTGTAGTAAATCAACCCCATAAAGTCAAAACACATTCATTTCAATAGTCACAGCAACAAAAAAAAAATGTTCCTGCGCTAAATTTCTGCAAGTTTGTGCGATTTGAGTGCCATGGACTGCAATCTTAAATCTCAAAAGTCAAGCAAGTCTCAGTGAAATCACGAACAAGTTGCAAGAAAGTGGAACTACTTTGGAGTCACAGCAATGTGAACCAAGCCTTTCAGACCTTTTAACTTGTTCCGCAGCGGGCCCCGTTCTTGCTGTCTTGGGGCTCCCCAACGGTGGTGAACGCCAGGGCCCGGTCACAAGTGTGGCCTTTGCGACCCTGGTGGTTCCACCACTTCACTCAGCTTCAACCAATGGGCCACACACAGGGGTGGACTGACAACTCATGGGGCCCCCGGGCAATAGGGGATCATGGGGCCCCAGTGTCCTTGCCCAAAATAAAAAAAGCCTATGAAAAAGGTACCAGGGGCATCTCATGGCAGTGCCCGAGTTTCCAAATGGTCAGTCCGCCCCTGGCCACACACCAGTGATATCACAAGAATCCAAAAAGTTTGATAGACAGCACGTGCTACATCCTTCCACCTTTTAGGTCCATCAAATGAAACAGCCAAGAGTCCAAGGTTTTCAATGATAAAATTGCTGTATAGAATAAATAGTTTATTTGGCCCCTGAAACGTGCTGGATTTCTTCTGCTATGAACCAATTTTATCTGTATCGTAAAAACTTTGGGCTCTTGGACATTTGTTTGGCGCTCTCATTGGACTGTATATACATGGATTCCCAAATCTGGGTTTTCCCCCTTTTTTTTCAAGGCATGTTCCCATTTTGTGGAGTGCTACCGAACCAGAGCTAGTGCGTCCAGTGAAAGCTTGATTGGCCCAATGAAAATCTGTATCTGGTGCCTCGTCTTTACTGCTGTATTTAGGCGTAGGCCCCAACGTAGAACAGTCAAAAATCAGAGTGAAGGAGATTCTTAAATTTGTAAAGTCTAGGGTTCAATTCACACCATAGATACTATAAGGATGAAGTTTACATTTTCTCCATGTGTTTGGATAATGTTCCTTGAGGTCCTTGGTTCCTCTAGCAATTCAAAAAGTTAGTGATGGTTTAATGGCCCCGTCCCTAAATTGCTTCTGGTGAATGGTCGTGTAAGACTGCGGTGGAGAACTTAGAGCAGGGGTCTCCAAATTTTCTAAAGAAAGGGCCAGCTTACTGTCTTTCAGACTTTAGGGGGCCGGGCTGTAGCCAGTGGGAGTGCAAAATGCCTTGGTATCAGTGTCCCATCATTGTTTATAATGGGAGGAAGTGCCCCATCGTTGATATCAGTGAGAAGATTAGGAAGTGCCCCATCGTTGATATCAGTGAGAAGATTAGGAAGTGCCCCATCGTTGATATCAGTATGAAGATTCGGAAGTGCCTCATCGTTGATATCAGTGAGTAGATTAGGAAGTGCCCCATCATTGATATCAGTGAGAAGATTAGGAAGTGCCTCATCGTTGATATCAGTGAGAAGATTAGGAAGTGCCTCATCGTTGATATCAGTGAGAAGATTAGGAAGTGCCCCATCATTGATATCAGTGAGAAGATTAGGAAGTGCCCCATCGTTGATATCAGTGAGAAGATTAGGAAGTGCCCCATCGTTGATATCAGTGAGAAGAATAGGAAGTGCCCCATCGTTGATATCAGTGAGAAGATTAGGAAGTGCCCCATTGTTGACATCAGTGAGAAGAATAGTGCCCCACTGATGGTGTCAGTAGGGGGAATGGTGCTCCATCATTGGTGTCAGTTGGTGGAATAGTGCCCCAAGGACCAGATAAAGGTAAGCAAAGGGCCACATCAGGCCCCCTGGCCACAGTTCGGAGACCACTGGCTTAGAGTATAAGCTTCCCAATGGCGTGAAATGAACGGTCAAGTGTTATAGATAATTACCATCTATCTTATTTTTTTAGAGACCGATGTGGGAGTGGACCCCGAGACAGGTGAACGTGCCATGGAGTAGCAGCCATAAGAAGGCTTCATAGGAGGAAGACTTTTGTACGTGTAGCAGAACTAGAAGATGTTTGGTCTCTTTGTTGGATTGGTCCCGTGTATCCATTATTCATTAAACTCAGGTTCTTGGAAAAGGAAAAATTGTGGACAGGACTGGTCAGTAAACCATTGGAAGACATCTTCTCAATAAAGAAACAGGAACTGACATGGAACCCCAATGCTTGGATCTTTCTGCTCGGGAAGCAAACTTGGCTTGTCCTCGTTGGAAAAATGGACCTGTGTGGACAATATGTGGTCATAGATGGTATATACATCCTAACCACACACATGTTTCTGTGTGAGGAGCACTTATCCATGTTTTGCACTAGAAGAACCATCCAAATGTACTAGAGGTTAGCGCCAACCCAAAACATTCTGGTCTGGAAGGGAAAAATGTCATAAATTGTTCTAGGCCGTTAGATATTTAACCAGAATTCAACTTTGGTTACTGTTTTTGGACAAGAAGAAGCCAATTTGTCTCTCCTTCCTTATCAGAAATTATGACATGTGAACACACAAGTATTGCCATATTCAGAAAACAGTAACTGTATCAGGGATTTCTTCAAAAATGGGGCAGGGACCTTCATTCGGATGCAGGATAAGGGAAGGTTTAGGGTTTGGTGGGCCCATTTGCTTATCACTTCTCGTAGACTGATGTAGGGAGATCCCACCGTCATCGTCCATCTATTTGGTCCTGTCTACTTCGGGGTGTTCCATCTCCTTCCGTTGCATTTTCCGTAATAAAAATTGAAATAAAGTACCCAAGCAGAAAGTATCTGGTGGTTTAGCTCCCCAGCAACTACCATAGGCTGTAATATCAGCTCTGGGTGCTCTTTGAACCAGATGAGGTGACTTCTTGGCTTGACTTGACTTCAGGAGATTCGGACTCCCAGAACAATGGCTGAATATGACATATGAGTTTGTAAACAGCCGGATCCGATATCTTATAGTAGAAGTGCACCTAGAAAGGCCATATAAATGAAAAACACATTTTCTAACCTGGCCAATCAGCATCTGAGTAGGCTTCTCTTGACCTTCAAAGTCAACCGAATACACCTTGGGAGGGTATAGGTATAGGTGGCCAAACCATGGCTTTTCTTAGCCGTTTGGGTAACTAACCTACAGTACATACTGTAAGAACCAAGAAAATGTAGAGACTAATGACCCGATAAGCAGAAAAATCTAAAGAGAACCTGTATTGGAGATCTAGAGCTAGCACTGATGACTCGTTTTTAAGTGTGCATGAGCCAGGGTCGCTATCCCCATCCTACTGAAACTCTCTAATCCAGGGGCGGACTGACAATTCATGGGGCCCCCGGGCAATAGGGGATCATGGGGCCCCTGTGTCCTTGCCCAAACTCAAAAAAGCCCATGAAAAAGGTACCAGGGGCATCTCATGGGGCCCCCTACTGATCCAGGGCCCGCGGGCAGTGCCTGAGTTTCCAAATGGTCAGTCCGCCCATGCTCTAGTCATGTTCTGACCCGAGGCAAGGATGCATCTCTGAAGTTGGTACTTCAGAACCAAGCCAACATCAGCACCTCCCGTACTTGTGTCCTCAGCTTTTCGTTAAAGCTAAATTAAAGTCACAGAGACAGATGTTTCAGCAGATAGCAGTTGTACTAACAGCCTCCATTTTCTTTGCCTCGCCTGCATTTTCCTGTTCCAGCAATGGCGCAGGGAGTCTAAATATGACTTTGCAGTCCAACCGGCATACGAGCTAGACCTAGTGCCCTCAGTAATCAGCACTCAGCAACGGATCTGGACAGATATGCCCCCTCTTTTGCTTTGCAATACATGTTTACTGTATGTGAGGATTGTGGTCGTTACTCAACTCTTCCAGAACAGCGGAGGAGGAGGATAGGAAGCAATGATTTAGTGAAATAAATTTTCTTTTTTTTTTTAGTCATTTCTAAGCAAAATTGGTCAAATGCAGGGGGTGGGGTGGATGGGGGCGGGACTATAAAGCTAATAAGATGGTGTAATGCTTCATATGGACATTAACCCCTTCCTGCTGACTTTTTTAACTGGAGGGAGGGGCATTCATGACCTTCTCATTCACGTGTGATTGGCTGCAACAGTGGTCACATGATTGGGAGCCTGTTCCTCTCTATTTGTCCCATTTACTGTTATCACTCAAAGTGATAGCAATTCCTAAATTTTGGGTTGTTGCCAGAACAGGAACTCCTTCCCAATGGAGACTCATATTCTGGTGGCCACCTAGGATTCCCTCAATTTGGAGAGATTTCCTTTTACTTCCTCTTTTGGCTATGGGACAGGAAGTGAAGGGAAATCTCCCCAATGGGACATTCCCCCTATTTTTCCCGTTGACTCTTAGCACCCAAAGTAAAAGAAACTTCTAAATTGTGGGTTGTCACCGGAACAGGAACTCCTCCCCAATAGAGACTCGGATTCTGGTGGCCACCTAGGATTCCCTCAATTTGGAGAGATTTCCTTTTACTTCCTCTTTTGGCTATGGGACAGGAAGTGAAGAGAAATCTCCCCAATGGAACATTCCCCCTCTCTGTATGTCCCCTGTACTGTTTTCACCCAAAGTGAAAGAAACTTCTAAATTTTAAGGTGTTGCCAGAAAAGAAAAAACCCTTCCCCAATGGAGACTCTGATTCTGTTGACCACCTAGGATTCCCTCACTTTGTAGGGATTTCCTTTCGCTTCCTCTTTTGGCTATGGGACATGAAGTGAAGGGAAATCTCCCCCTGGGACATTCCCCCTATTTTTCCCATTGACTGTTATCACCCAAAGTAAAAGAAACTTCTAAATTGTGGGTTGTCACCGGAACAGGAACTCCTCCCCGATAGAGACTCGGATTCTGGTGGCCACCTAGTATTCCCTCACTTTGTAGGGATTTCCTTTTACTTCCTCTTTTGGCTATGGGACGGGAAGTGAAGGGAAATCTCCCCAGTGGGACATTCACCCTCTCTGTATGTCCCCTGTACTGTTTTCACCCAAAGTGAAAGAAACTTCTAATTTTTGGGTGTTGCCAGTACAGGAACTCCTTCCCAATGGAGAATCGGCTTCTGGTGGCCACCTAGGATTCCCTCACTTTGGATGGATTTCCTTACACTTCCTCTTTTGGCCATGGGATGGAAAGTGAAGGGAAAACTTCCCCCTGGGACATTCCCCCTATTTGTCCCATTGACTGTTATCACCCTAAGTAAACGAAACTTCTAAATTGTGAGTTGTCACCGGAAGAGGAACTCCTCCAATGGAGACACTAGTTCTGGTGACCACCTAGGATTTCCTCACTTTTGACGGATTTCCTTTCACTTCCTCTTTTGGCAATGGGACAGGAAGTGAAGGGAAATCTCCCCAATGGGACATTCACCCTCTCTGTATGTCCCCTGTACTGTTTTCACCCAAAGTGAAAGAAACTTCTAAATTTTGGGTTGTCACCGGAACAGGAACTCCTCCAATGGAGACCATGGAGACACCAGCTCTGGTGACCACCTAGGATTCCCTCACTTTGGATGGATTTCCTTCCACTTCTGGCTATGGGACAGGAAGTGAAGGTAAATCTCCCCAATGGGACACAGACAGCAAACAAGAAAATGACGGGTTATAACCCTACCTTATGCTATCCATCCTTTAATTCTTGTAACAATTACATTTTTAGGACTAGCTTTTGGGGGTCCACCCCCTTCCTCTCGGTTCAACCTCAGCCCCTAGTTCGGGCCTCCAAAAGCTGGTCATGAAAAATGGAATTGGTAAAAAAAAAAAAAAAAAGTACACAACTTACTTGGTCATCCAAATCTGTAAAATTTGGTGATAATTTAGCCTCATCTGCAATTTGGGATCATCTCTATCTCCAATGTGGAGAAAAGTTAAATGGGGTCTAGGGAAGCTGAGGAGAACCTTCACTCGGGCGGGCGAATGCACTTAGGGTATGTAGGGTGTCTTTGGGTAGGTCTATGTATCAAAAAAATAAATTTGCATAGGCACAATGAAATATCCCAATGATCATCAGCACCATCTAGTGGCCACAGTGTGGTATTTTTTAAAAATGGATGTATTTCAAATAAATACCGCACTACGGCCACTAGCTGGAGCTGTTGAGCAAAGGAGATAAATCACATTACACACAAAACGGGGTAATTTGTTGCGCCTATACGAATGCTTAAGATATCTGCACAATTTTTTTTTTTTACTGTCTAGTGATGCTTTTTCTCACCATGCTGGTTTATGGAAGATTTTGGTGAATTTTCACTCTCGGAAAATAAGAAGTGGCACAAAATCTGAATGGTTGGCATCAACAACGTGGAGTTTTTTTTCAAAAAGTTTACAAAAAATAGGTTTTTTTTTCGTTTGGGTGATAATGTCTGTGATGTGTTTTGTGGTTGTTGGTGATGGAGGGGAGTTTTGTGCTGGGGGTGGGGGGGGGGGTTCATATTCAGGAGCCAATAACCCCCAATATCCCGTTTGGCACAGACTGTATTGGCTTTTATAAAGTGGCTTTAAATGGACAATTGTTGTCATTGGTCCTCCTCCACAGAGCCGGACGCATGAAAATTGGTGAAAGCAATCGGCGTCTGCTGGAATTTATTAATTTGCTATTACTTCCCATTCCCCGTCCGGCAGGTTATAGCTACATAAGGTGAAAATGGATTTCAGATGAAGCAGCGATGGTCAACATTTTATTTTATTTTTTTCTGTAAAAAGAACAATTTTACTAGGCACACAAAACATTGTATTTTATGGAAAATGCATTATAATATACACCAGTTCCAGCATTGACAGAGAAGACTTACAGATGAGAAAACCGGCATGACAAGTAAAAAAAGAAAAAAAAAAAAAACAAAACTGATAATTTAGCGTTTGGTGGATACTACAGCATTAAACCCCCTGATGGTTTCTTCTACATCTTGAGACTCTGTTGGAGAGATCCCCATTTCCCAGGTTTGCACACCTTCTGTACATGCTATAAGGGGTTCCCACCATCCCAGTGCAGAGTTCCCGGGTCTTCATGCCCATGGTGACCATGAGGGGTTCCCACCATCCCAGTGCAGAGTTCCTGGGTCTGCATGCCCATGGTTGCCATGAGGGGGTTCTCCCACCATCCCAGTGCAGAGTTCCTGGGTCTGCATGCCCATGGTGACCATGAAGACTTCCCACCATCCCAGTGCAGAGTTCCTGGGTCTGCATGCCCATGGTGACCATGAGGAGTTCCTGGGTCTGCATGCCCATGGTGACCATGAAGACTTCCCACCATCCCAGTGCAGAGTTCCTGGGTCTGCATGCCCATGGTGACCATGAGGACTTTCCAGGTCTGCATGCCCATGGTGACCATGAGGACTTCCTGGGTCTGCATGCCCATGAGAAGTTCCCACCATCCATTTGCAGAGTTTCTGGGTCTGCATGGCCATGGTGACCATGAGGGGTTCCCACCATCCCAGTGCAGAGTTCCTGGGTCTGCATGGCCATGGTGACCATGAGGAGTTCCTGGGTCTGCATGCCCATGGTGACCATGAGGAGTTCCCACCATCCAAGTGCAGAGTTCCTGGGTCTGCATGGCCATGGTGACCATGAGAGGTTCCCACCATCCCACTGCAGAGTTCCTGGGTCTGCATGGCCATGGTGACCATGAGAGGTTCCCACCATCCCAGTGCAAAGTTCTCGGGTCTGCATGCCCATGGTGACCATGAGAGGTTCCCACCATCCCAGTGCAGAGTTCCCGGGTCTGCATGCCCATGGTGACCATGAGGAGTTCCTGGGTCTGCATGCCCATGGTGACCATGAGGTGTTCCCACCATCCCAGTGCAGAGTTCCCAGGTCTGCATGCCCATGGTGACCATGAGGTGTTCCCACTATCCTTGTGCAGAGTTCCCAGGTCTGCATGCCCATGGTGACCATGAGGAGGTCCCGGGTCTGCATGCCCATGGTGACCATGAGGAGGTCCCGGGTCTGCATGCCCATGGTGACCATGAGGAGGTCCCGGGTCTGCATGCCCATGGTGACCATGAGGAGGTCCCGCCATCCATGATAGATTTTTACTTATTTTTTATCAATAGGAATGTAGAGCCCACCATATACATAAACTATCAGTTCAGGATGGAGATGTCCTTTAAAATCTTGTTATGGGGTATTAGTCTTCCTCTAGACATTTGGCACGCAGTGACCTCGGGGAGTCAGTTTTAGAAGTCAGTCATGTCCCAATTAAAGGGGAAAAAAAAAAAAAA
The DNA here is from genome assembly GCF_062004578.1 of Staurois parvus. Classification (NCBI taxonomy): domain Eukaryota; kingdom Metazoa; phylum Chordata; class Amphibia; order Anura; family Ranidae; genus Staurois; species Staurois parvus. The sequence goes on from NW_028320589.1 coordinate 48,069, forward strand.
ATCTAATTCCGGCATGTCTGAACTTTTAACTTTACTGGGGGTCCCATCCGTACCCATCTCTGCTGCACTTGACCACCCCAATAGAATGTGTGGTGGGTAAGCCAGTACAACTTGTGGCCACTGAGCAGGAAAGAATCACACCCCAAAAAAAAACACCACGACCACCCAACCCGTAATGTCCACATATGCCCAATATCAAAACCATACGAAGAGCACACAATCGAACGTCAAAATAAAAAAAATTCATGAAAAAAAAAGAAAAAAAAAACAAATTAAAAACACAATCACTTGACAAACAGTTCTGTGCGCCGGGTGCGTACAGAACCCAGCGTTACCCGTTTGGATCGTAAGTAAAAGGGGAAACCCCGCCTTCAGAACAAACCGGACATTTTAAGGCCTCACCACTTCCAAAACACCATTTACGCCTCATCTTTCGATATACCCGTACAGGCTCTTTAAGTATCTGCTGTGGCCAAACAGGATGAAATTTTGACCAAAAAGGTAAAATGAAGGATGGCGACTCTCTAGCGCCCCCTTTAACTTGGCAGCGTTTTGCTGCCGCCCTATGGTTTGTTTTGGGTACTACGGTGACATCGTTCAGTGCGCAAGGATTGGCGATATGAAGTTTGTGCGGCTCGAAAGGCTTGAAAGGCGTTTTAGGCAGCTTAAAAGCAATTCTTTTTTTTTTTTAAATTAAAAAGGAACTGGGGAAGGGACGTGCAGTTTTAGGGCGGACTGACCATTCGAGCACTTGCCGAGGGCCCCGGCTCAGTAGGGGGCCCCATGATGCCCCTGGTACCTTTCATAGGCTTTTTTGGGTGTGGTTTGAGTGTAGACGAGGACACAGGGGCCCCATGATCCCCTATTGCCCAGGGGCCCCATGAGTTGTCAGTCCACCCCGGGGGCGGAGCTTACAGGAAATGGACCGATTTTTAGTAGGCGCAACACATTTTTTATAAAATAGGTTGGCGTTCGGGAATTTGGTGTCACATCGATTTTCTGAAGGACAGTTGAGCTAGTCCCACCTATCCTCTGAAAACACCCCTGCTGATGGGACACCTCTGAGATGCACCAAAACCTTCTAGCGCCCCCCCCCCCCTCTACCACAGCATTAGGTGGAGTACAGGTTCTCTTTAAAGCCCACCACAAGGGAAAGCTTAGGCTGGGGGCACACTCTTGAGCGGGCATTCATGCGCAATAACGTGCGTTGCATCAAGGCACCTCGTTCGCTTGAATGGGCTACCAAATTGAACCCAACAACGCACAAGAACTAGTTTTGTAATGCAGTTGAGGGAGATTTGCTAAAACTGGTGCAGCTGTGCATGGTGGCCAATCAGCTTCCAGGTTTTTTGTCAAAGCTTCACTGATCAAGTTAAAAGGTAGAAGCTGATTGGCTGCCGTGCACAGCTGCACCAAACGGGAGTGCTCCAGTTTTCACAAACCTCCTCCAGTGTGTGAATGTTTGCAAGGTGCAATGGGGGCGCCATTAATAATGAAGTGCAAAAGGCGCAACAGTGTGAACCCAGCCTTACCTCCAGCACCCACACCAATTATAAAAATTAAAAAAAAACTTCCAAAGGCAGACTATTAATAGACTTGGTTCCCCCCCCCCCCATGGTCTCAGTCCCCATCCATCTTCTTGATGTTACCACGCCATTGAAGTCCTCTGGAACTTAAGAGGACCACATGTGCCAGACAGCCAATGGAAAGCCACATTGGCACTTGAAGGACCCTTCCACTCTGCAGTCCAGAAGATAGAAGATGCTGGACCACATGTATCATGGGACCACGTACCTGAGAGAAGATGCTGGACCACAGGTATCATGGTACCATGTACCTGGGAGAAGATGCTGGACCACAGGTATCATGGGACCACATACCCGGGAGAGGATGCTGGACCACAGGTATCATGGGACCACATACCCGGGAGAGGATGCTGGACCACACGTATCATGGGACCACACACCCGGGAGAGGATGCTGGACCACACATATCACGGGACCACACACCTGGGAGAGGATGCTGGACCACACACCCAGGAGAAGATGCCGGACCACACGTATCATGGGACCACACACCCAGGAGAAGATGCTGGACCACACGTTTCATGGCACCACACACCCGGGAGAGGATGCTGGACCACGCGTATCATGGGACCACACACCCGGGAGAGGATGCTGGACCACACGTATCATGGCACCACACACCTGGGAGAAGATGCTGGACCACACGTATCATGGGACCACACACCCGGGAGAGGATGCTGGACCACACCTATCATGAGACCACATACCTGGGAGATGTTGGACCACACGTATCATGGGACCACACACCTGGGAGAAGATGCTGGACCACACATATCATGGGATCACACACCCGGGAGAAGATGCCGGACCACACGTATCATGGAACCACATATCCAGGTGAATATTTATTTGTTACAGGTACTTTTATAGCTCTTTTTAGTGTGATTTTTTTCTTTTTTAGATGGGGAAAGTAAAGGGGGAAGTGTGTGTGTGGGGGGGGTCTCATCACGTGGGAATTCTGGAACAAATGCACCATTTTGGCCCCAAACACCTTTGGTCTATCGTCTAATAGTAACACGGCACGAGCACCGAATACAGGCAGCCTGCGTTAGTAAACATATTGCTTCACCCAGAAAAGGTGCCAACACTGTCCATGACAGGTGCACTTTATCCCGGCCTCCCCTGGGATAGAACAGGCAGCAGGTGGTGGCACAAAGCCCCCCGATTTCTGTCCTCAGAGGAAAACCACCGCCCAATGTCAAGTTTGCATTGATAAAGAAAAAAAAAAAGTAAAAAAAAAAGGCAATTGGCAAGACTTGGCCACGCCCCCGTCCAGAGGGAGACAAGAACACCACAAAGCCACCCTTGTGGCCCGGCCACTTCAAAATGAAACCTACAGCCAAAACTAGAAGCTCGGTTTTTGGATGGAAAACCCACAGAAGGAGGAACAAAGGCATCAGATTCAACAACCCGATAAAAATTCTCACTTCCCAGTCACCGGATTGGTCCTTCCTTATCATTACCTGCCAACTAGACCTCTGTCCATTGAGAGAAGAAACCAGAACAGCAGCTAGTCCAGAGAAGGCAAACTTGAAGCTCAACTCTAGCCAACAGGTTATTGGATGGGGTCTTGGGGCGGGTTTAGGGGTAGAACCCTCATTGGGTTTTTTGGGGGAAGCCCAGAGGTTCCCTATAAAATATCGGCTGAGCAAGGATAACACTGAGGTGTAATGGCTGATTCTGGAAGCATGTGCTGGTGCCCCCAAAATGTGGTGCCCCCAAACCCGTTGGAAGTTCTGTGGGTTAGATCTTTGCTCTAACACGTATCATGGGACCACACACCTGGGAGAAGATGCTGGACCACACGTATCATGGGACCACACACCTGGGAGAAGATGCTGGACCACACGTATCATGGGACCACACACCTGGGAGAAGATGCTGGACCACACGTATCATGGGACCACACACCTGGGAGAAGATGCTGGACCCCACGTATCATGGGACCACACACCTGGGAGAAGGTGCTGGACCACACGTATCATGGGACCACACACCTGGGAGAAGGTGCTGGACCACACGTATCATGGGACCACACACCTGGGAGAAGGTGCTGGACCCCACGTATCATGGGACCACACACCTGGGAGAAGATGCTGGACCCCACGTATCATGGGACCACACACCTGGGAGAAGGTGCTGGACCACACGTATCATGGGACCACACACCTGGGAGAAGGTGCTGGACCACACGTATCATGGGACCACACCTGGGAGAAGGTGCTGGACCACACGTATCATGGGACCACACACCTGGGAGAAGGTGCTGGACCACACACCTGGGAGAAGATGTTGGACCACACGTATCATGGGACCACACACCTGGGAGAAGATGCTGGACCACACACCTGGGAGAAGATGCTGGACCACACACCTGGGAGAAGATGTTGGACCACACGTATCATGGGACCACACACCTAGGAGGAGACTGAACCACAAGTATCATTTGATACCGTTTGATACCTTCATCCCATCTGCACTGGCCGAGGTAGGTGCACGGTGTTCCCCCATTCATAAACAAGGTTTAATTTAGGTCTGTCCCTTCCTGGTGACAACTTCCTCTCTCCAGTGTCACCAGAACAGGAAGTGAGGACTTCCTGTAATAAAGACAGCCCCCTGCTACCCGCTCTCCTTGTGTAGTGACTGGTCTTGTCTCCGCCCCCTTCTGTAATTTCTGCTGGCGACCTGTAGGTGGAGCCTGCTGAGCCCCTCCCACAGCTCTGCTTTCTCTCCGTTCCAGGTGACTGGTCTTGTCTCCACCCCCTCCTTAAGTTTTCTGTAGTGGGTGGGGCCTGCTGTGTCCCTCCCACAGCTCTGCTTTCTTGCCTTTTTCCAGGTGACTGGTCTCATCTCCGCCCCCTCCTGTAGTTTTTTGCCTTCTGGGCCCCTCCCACAGTTCTGCTTTCTCTCCCTGTTCCAGGTGACTGGTCTTGTCTCCACCCCTCCTGAAGTTTTCTGTAGTGGGTGGGGCCTGCTAGACCCCTCCCACAGCCCTGCTTTCTCTCCCTGTTCCAGGTGACTGGTCTCATCTCCGCGCCCTCCTGTAGTTTTCTGCCTGCTGGGCCCCTCCCACACCCCTGCTTTCTCTCCCTGTTTCAGGTGACTAGTCTCATCTCCGCCCCCTCCTGAAATTTTCTACCTGCTGGGCCCCTCCCACAGCTCTGCTCTCTGCACAGACCATTTACGACACACTGTTACTTTTACAAAGTAATATCTTGGTTTGTAAAGGCATCTGGTGTACACAAATTGGATTGATATCCTCTCATTTAAATGAGTTCCTGGAGTTCAGTTTTTTAGTGTCCAATCAAATTCTAGCTATAGCGAAATTTGCTCCCACCCCCATTCTAGGCCTAGTCTATCTACCCAGTAAAGGGAAAAGGTCTATACTTACCTATTCTGGTCCGGTCACATGATCCCTTTAGTGTAGAGGAGAGATCGCTGGCAACGGCTGCAGAGACTGCACGATGACGTCACCCATAGGCTTGCTATGGGGCATCCGTTGCCCGCTCTCCCTCCTCCAGCGCAGAAGGTGGCGCTGTGACCAGATCATGTGACCAGACCACCATCAGAATAGGTAAGTATAGACATCTTTCCCTTCCAGGGAAGCCAGAATAGACCTAGAATGGGGGGGTGGGGGAAGGTTTGAGTATAATTCGTATAGAATTCTACTTTAGCTCTTCCTATTCGGTCCAAAACGAATAAAAAATAATATCTGGGCTGGAGTGAGAACTTTAGATTTCGGGTCCAAACCCAATGCAGGTCCTCCCGTTAAAACCAAGGTTGGAGTTTTGGCTGCAGATCTAAGTAGAGAAGTCAGTATTAAGACCACCGTGTTGTGGACAATCCCTTTAAGCCAGGTCGCCCGTAGGAGCGGTGACCATCGGAATCGGCCAATCATGAGTCCGTCCATATTGCCATTGGTCAGTTTCAAGTATTCTTTGTGCAAATAGTCCGGAGGTGGGAGGAGTCCTCTCCTCCTAGTTCACCGGTTCGTAGCTGGGCACGACTCTCTTGCTCCTCATCACCAACACCACCATGGCGCCCACCATTAGCAGCACCAAGGGCGTGCCCAGAGCCACCGCCATGATGCAGATGACCAGCACGGAGAAGGAATCGCGGGGCGGCGTGCCGTAACCGATCAACGCCGACCTGCAATGAGAAACACGGGGTTCAAGGACTGCGAATGAAACAAAAAAAAAAAAACTCAAAATCTTCAACACATTCATGTCCTTCAAAGTCATTTTTAATATCTTTGAATCCGGAGTTTCCATTAAAAACAATCCTTGGTGATCCTGCCATGAAGGCACCTCCTGTTATAGGGTGACAACACTCTGTCCCTGCTTCCCAATTGTGATCATGCGTTGTCACCCCATCACATGGGCTTCTTCATACAGCCAACCCGACAGCGCCCCCCCATCAAAAATAAAAAGTTTACTAGGCTTCAGTCATGAATGAACACATCCCCAAAAGACTTGCGGCCAAAAGGGGGTCCTACAAAGTACTGACTCATTGTCGGGCACCAGGAGGAACCCAGGACCCGCCCCGCCAGGAGGAACCCAGGACCCGCCGCGCCACAAGGAACCCAGGACCCGCCGCGCCACAAGGAACCCAGGACCCGCCGCGCCACAAGGAACCCAGGACCCGCCGCGCCACAAGGAACCCAGGACCCGCCGCGCCACAAGGAACCCAGGACCCGCCGCGCCACAAGGAACCCAGGACCCGCCGCGCCACAAGGAACCCAGGACCCGCCGCGCCACAAGGAACCCAGGACCCGCCCCACCAGGACCCGCCGCACCACGAGGAACCCAGGACCCAAACGCACCACGAGGAACCCAGGACCCAAACGCACCACGAGGAACCCAGGACCCAAACGCACCACGAGGAACCCAGGACCCAAACGCACCACGAGGAACCCAGGACCCAAACGCACCACGAGGAACCCAGGACCCAAACGCACCACGAGGAACCCAGGACCCAAACGCACCACGAGGAACCCAGGACCCAAACGCACCACGAGGAACCCAGGACCCAAACGCACCACGAGGAACCCAAGACCCACCGCACCACGAGGAACCCAAGACCCACCGCACCACGAGGAACCCAAGACCCACCGCACCACGAGGAACCCAAGACCCACCGCACCACGAGGAACCCAAGACCCACCGCACCACGAGGAACCCAAGACCCACCTCACCACGAGGAACCCAAGACCCACTGCACCAACGTAGGGTCTGACAATGGGTCCAAGGATTTCATCCCGATACCTAATAGCAGTCAGGGTGCCATTGTCTAGCCTGTAGAGGTCTGTGCGTCCCTCCATGGAGATGCCTCCCCAGACCATCACTGACCCACCACCAGAACAGTCATGCTGAACCATGTTACAGGCAGCAGAACGTTCTCCACGGCTTCTCCAGACCCTTTCATATCTGTCACATGTACTCAGGGGGAACCTGCTCTCATCTGTGAAAAGCACAGGGTGCCAGTGGTGGACCTGCCAATTCTGGGGTTCAATGGCCAATGCCAATCCAGCTCTATGGTGCCGGGCAGTGAGCACAGGGCCCACTAGAGGACATCGGGCCCTCAGGCCACCCTCACGAAGTCGGTTTCTGATTGTTTGGTCAGAGACCAAATGCCGCCACACATTTCACAGATTTATGGGTCACAAATGTTGGAAACCATTTCTCATTTTCTTTCCACTTCACAATTCTGGGCCACTTTGTGTCGGTCCATCACATCCAATCCCAATAATACATTGTAACATGACAACATGGGGGACATTTCAAGGGGAGGACTACGTTGTAACATGACAACATGGAGGACATTTCAAGGGGAGGACTACACTGTAACATGACAACATAGGGGACATTTCAGGGGGAGGACTACACTGTAACATGACAACATGGAGGACATTTCAGGGGGAGGACTACACTGTAACATGACAACATGGAGGACATTTCAGGGGGAGGACTACACTGTAACATGACAACATGGAGGACATTTCAGGGGGAGGACTACACTGTAACATGACAACATGGAGGACATTTCAGGGGGAGGACTACATTGTAGCATGACAACATGGAGGACATTTCAGGGGGAGGACTACACTGTAACAAGAAAACATGGAGGACATTTCAGGGGGAGGACTACACTGTAACATGACAACATGGAGGACATTTCAGGGGGAGGACTACACTGTAACAAGACAACATGGAGGACATTTCAGGGGGAGGACTACACTGTAACATGACAACATGGAGGACATTTCAGGGGGAGGACTACATTGTAGCATGACAACATGGAGGACATTTCAGGGGGAGGACTACACTGTAACATGACAACATGGAGGACATTTCAGGGGGAGGACTACACTGTAACATGACAACATGGAGGACATTTCAGGGGGAGGACTACACTGTAACAAGACAACATGGAGGACATTTCAGGGGGAGGACTACACTGTAACAAGACAACATGGAGGACATTTCAGGGGGAGGACTACACTGTAACATGACAACATGGAGGACATTTCAGGGGGAGGACTACACTGTAACATGACAACATGGAGGACATTTCAGGGGGAGGACTACACTGTAACATGACAACATGGAGGACATTTCAGGGGGAGGACTACACTGTAACATGACAACATGGAGGACATTTCAGGGGGAGGACTACACTGTAACATGACAACATGGAGGACATTTCAGGGGGAGGACTACACTGTAACATGACAACATGGAGGACATTTCAGGGGGAGGACTACACTGTAACATGACAACATGGAGGACATTTCAGGGGGAGGACTACACTGTAACAAGACAACATGGAGGACATTTCAGGGGGAGGACTACACTGTAACATGACAACATGGAGGACATTTCAGGGGGAGGACTACACTGTAACATGACAACATGGAGGACATTTCAGGGGGAGGACTACACTGTAACAAGACAACATGGAGGACATTTCAGGGGGAGGACTACACTGTAACATGACAACATGGAGGACATTTCAGGGGGAGGACTACACTGTAACATGACAACATGGAGGACATTTCAGGGGGAGGACTACATTGTAGCATGACAACATGGAGGACATTTCAGGGGGAGGACTACACTGTAACAAGAAAACATGGAGGACATTTCAGGGGGAGGACTACACTGTAACATGACAACATGGAGGACATTTCAGGGGGAGGACTACACTGTAACATGACAACATGGAGGACATTTCAGGGGGAGGACTACACTGTAACATGACAACATGGAGGACATTTCAGGGGGAGGACTACACTGTAACAAGACAACATGGAGGACATTTCAGGGGGAGGACTACACTGTAACATGACAACATGGAGGACATTTCAGGGGGAGGACTACACTGTAACATGACAACATGGAGGACATTTCAGGGGGAGGACTACACTGTAACATGACAACATGGAGGACATTTCAGGGGGAGGACTACATTGTAGCATGACAACATGGAGGACATTTCAGGGGGAGGACTACACTGTAACAAGAAAACATGGAGGACATTTCAGGGGGAGGACTACACTGTAACATGACAACATGGAGGACATTTCAGGGGGAGGACTACACTGTAACATGACAACATGGAGGACATTTCAGGGGGAGGACTACATTGTAGCATGACAACATGGAGGACATTTCAAGGGGAGGACTACACTGTAACAACACAACATGGAAGACATTTCAGGGGGGCGTGAAGACTTTTTCAAGGTACTGTATAAGCTGGTCACCACTGCCACTTGGCTGTACAGATTGTTCTTCCTCAACCATGCCAGCTCTGATGGTGGCGCAGGATGCACATGGGGGGGGAGAGGGAAGTGAAACCACCTTAAGGAACATCACCGACTCGCGTGACGGGAAGGGGGACGGAGGTCGGGTCTCTCTTACCAGCCCAGGAAGCTGTGTTTGTCGTAGAAGTCGCCGTCTGCGATCCCGAAGGAGACGTTATAAGTCTCGATGTTGTACCCGTCGGCCAGGTCTTCCCCGTAGAAAGCGTAGACAATGCTGGGGACCCGGAGGGTCTTGTTCAGGCTGCGTGGCTTGTACATTATGCAGGGTAGGGAGTCGGCTCTCCTGCCCCCCACGTCGCCGTACGCCACCGACTTCCACTGGAAGTAGCCAAGGGCGTGGCTGGCGTTGGGAAAGTCCGGCACCAACTCCATCACCTGTCGGGAGATATAAGTTGGCGTAAGGAAATGGTGACTGATAGTCGCTGGTGTGCGGGGATCGTGATTGGTGGCCGAGTCACACTACACAAAGCACGAAGAGTGAGGTTCAATCACTACAAGTGGCTCCCTACGGTGTGGGCTACACAAGCAACAGTAGTGGTTAATGCCTCATGATCGCCTGGGGCACTAAAGGAGTGGATGAAGTAGATGTAAACCCCAACTCCAGTGACCCCCAGCCGTCCCTCCTCTACTCCCGGGTCTCCGGCCACCCCCAGCCGTCCCTCCTCTACTCCCGGGTCTCCGGCAACCACCCAGCCGTCCCTCCTCTACTCCCGGGTCTCCGGCGACCCCCCAGCCGTCCCTCCTCTACTCCCGGGTCTCCGGCGACCCCCCCCAGCCGGCCCTCCTCTACTCCCGGGTCTCCGGCGACCCCCCCCAGCCGGCCCTCCTCTACTCCCGGGTCTCCGGCCACCCCCAGCCGCCCCCCCTCTACTCCCGGGTCTCCGGCGACCCCCCAGCCGTCCCTCTACTCCAGGGTCTTCGGCCACCCCCAGCCGTCCCTCCTCTACTCCCGGGTCTCCGGCGACCCCCAGCCGTCCCCCCTCTACTCCCGGGTCTCCGGCCACCCCCAGCCGCCCCCCCTCTACTCCCGGGTCTCCGGCCACCCCCAGCCGCCCCCCCTCTACTCCCGGGTCTCCGGCCACCCCCAGCCGCCCCCCCTCTACTCCCGGGTCTCCGGCGACCCCCAGCCGTCCCTCCTCTACTCCCGGGTCTCCGGCGACCCCCAGCCCTCCCTCCTCTACTCCTGGGTCTCCGGCGACCCCCCCAGCCCTCCCTCCTCCACTCCTGGACCCCCCAGCCGTCCCTCTACTTCTGGGTCTCCGGCCACCCCCAGCCGCCCCCCCTCTACTCCCGGGTCTCCGGCCACCCCCAGCCGCCCCCCCTCTACTCCCGGGTCTCCGGCGACCCCCAGCCGTCCCTCCTCTACTCCCGGGTCTCCGGCGACCCCCAGCCCTCCCTCCTCTACTCCTGGGTCTCCGGCGACCCCCCCAGCCCTCCCTCCTCCACTCCTGGACCCCCCAGCCCTCCCTCTACTCCTGGGTCTCCGGCGACCCCCCCAGCCCTCCCTCCTCCACTCCTGGACCCCCCAGCCCTCCCTCCTCTGCTCCTGGGTCTCCGGCGACCCCCAGCCCTCCCTCCTCCACTCCTGGACCCCCCAGCCCTCCCTCCTCTACTCCTGGACCCCCGGCGACCCCCCCCAGCCCTCCCTCCTCTACTCCAGGGGCTCCGGCGGCCCCCCCAGCCGCCCCTCTACTCCTGGGGCTCCGGCGGCCCCCCCAGCCGCCCCTCTACTCCTGGGGCTCCGGCGGTCCCCCCAGCCACCCCTCTACTCCTGGGGCTCCGGCGGCCCCCCCAGCCGCCCCTCTACCCCTGGGGCTCCAGTGCCCCCAGCCATCCCTCTAGTCCAAGGTCTCCAGTGACCCCCCAGCCATCCCTCTGGACATCCTGGACTTTGTCAATCCCAGCGTACCTCGAAGATAGTCGGGGTGTATTCGTCATCGATGGAGCGGACGGACCGAATCTTCTTACGCCCGGCCTTCTTTTCCAGGGTCACCATCTCCAGGGCGAACCGGGAGTTATTGCCCCGCGGTCTGACCCCAGACAGTATGAACTCCATTTTGGTGCAGTTGTCGCTGTGAAGCAGCCGGGGAGAGGAGTGATCGCGGCCCGAGCCTTCGTACGCAGAGACCTGCGAGAAATAAATTCATTCAAATTGGATATCTGGCAGGATCAACAAATTATTCTGTACTTGCAGAAAATGTTTTTGGCCAAAACAAAAGAAAACTAGTGCAGACGCCACCTCTCAGGACTGGTAAGTTGCAGTCTATATTCTACACGGCTCAAAAAAATGAGAGGAAGACTTTGAAGTCCCATCAGATCTCAATGGGGAGGAATCTCCTGCTGGATCTCTATACTGACATGGACGGGGGATGGGTGAGGAACGTAAGGACGCCCCATCGTTGGATGGAAATGATCGACCTACAAAGGACTGAATTCAAAGACACCCCGAAAATCAAAGTGAAGAAATGATGCAGCAGGCTAGTCCATGTTGGTGAAATGTCATTGCAGCAACTCAGAATGGTCCTCAGTAGTCTGTGTGGCCCCCACGTGCTTGTATGCATGCCTGAGGTCGGGGGAGGGTCCTAATGAGACCACGGATGGTGTCCTGGGGGATTTCTTCCCAGATCTGGACCAGGACATCACTGAGCTCCTGGACAGTCTGAGGCGCAACCTGGGGGCGTCGGATGGACCAAAACATGACAACCCAGAGGGGTTCTATTGGATTTAGGCCAGGAGAGCGTGGGGGCCATTCAATGGTATCAATTCCTTCATCCTCCAGGAACGGCCTGCATACTCTCCCCACATGAGGCCGGAGATTGTCGTGCACCAGGAGGAACCCAGGACCCACCGCACCAGGAGGAACCCAGGACCCACCGCACCAGGAGGAACCCAGGACCCACCGCACCAGGAGGAACCCAGGACCCACCGCACCAGGAGGAACCCAGGACCCACTGCACCAGCGTACGGTCTGACAACGGGTCCAAGGATTTCATCCCGATACCTAATGGCAGTCAGGGTCCATTGTCTAGCCTGTAGAGGTCTGTGTGTCCCTCCATTGAGATGCCTCCCCAGACCATCACTGACCCACCACCACAACGGTCATGCTGAACCATGTTACAGGCAGCAGAACGTTCTCCACGGCTTCTCCACACCCTTTCACGTCTGTCACATGTGCTCAGGGGGAACCTGCTCTCATCTGTGCAAAGCACAGGGCGCCAGTGGTGGACCTGCCAATTCTGGGGTTCAATGGCCAATGCCAATCCAGCTCTATGGTGCCGGGCAGTGAGCACAGGGCCCACTAGAGGAGGTCGGGCCCTCAGGCCACCCTCATGAAGTCTGTTTCTGATTGTTTGGTCAGAGACATTCACACCAGTGGCCTGCTGGAGGTCATTTTGTAGGGCTCTGGCAGTGCTCATCCTGTTCCTCCTTGTACAAAGGAGCAGATACCGGTCCTGCTGATGGGTTAAGGACCCTCTACGGCCCTGTCCAGCTCTCCTAGAGGAACTGCCTGTCTCCCGGAATCTCCTCCACGCTCTTGAGACTGTGCTGGGAGACACAGCAAACCTTCTGGCAATGGCATGTACTGATGTGCCATCCTGGAGGAGTCGGACTGCCTGTACAACCTCTGTAGGGTCCAGGTATGACCTCATGCTACCAGTAGTGACACTGACCCGAGCCAAATGCAAAAGTAGTGAAAAACAGTCAGAAAAGATGAGTAGGGACAAAAATGTCACCTGTAAAACCATTCCTGTTTTGGGGGTCGTCTCATTGTTGCCCATCTAGTGCACCTGTTGGTAATTTCATGAACACCAAAGCAGCTGAAACTGATGAACAACCCCCTCTGCTACTTACCTGACCAGATCCATATCCCGGGAGGTTCACTGATCTCATGCTAGCACAACCCCCACTCACCTGGAAGGTGACACTCCCGTTCCTGAAGTTCCCGTCGGGGTCGGTGGAATTCACTCCGCTCAGGCGTGCCGTCAGCGAGGAGGAGGAGTTCATGGAGCCTCTGGCGCTCTCCCAGGTGAACTCCGACAGATCATATGGAGGGTAGAAGAGTTTCCTGTCCGTGCCGGTGAAATTGGCCGTGTTGTTGATGTCTTTGTATTCAAAAATCTTGAGAATGGAGAACAAGAAAAAAAACGGATATTAATAAATTAAATGTGTCGCGCTCCACAAAATTAATATATCCGTGATACAGACATATAATTAATATACCTCCTATACCAGTCCTAAAATTGTGCGATTTATTCCTAAATAAGTATATAAAATATTTAAAAAAATATATAAATAAATGATAGAATGATGATGAAGTGGCGTTGGGACATCAGAGCCCCTCCCCTACGCGTTACGCCACCGGGTCACGTGGCTTCGTCGGGGGATGGGGGGGGGATTCAAATTCGAAATCACAGAGTGAACTCAATTAAATTGATTTTTTATATTAAATTATTTTTATTCATATTTTTTTTAATGCACTTTAGCACTTTTTGTTGCACCATTTATGTATTTACAATTATGGAGAAATGATTAGTGTGGCACATTCAATTGAATATTTTTATCGATTAATTTAACATCATTGTGTACTATATGAGATTTATTATATATCATCCTTGCACAAAACATCACTGAAGTACATAGGATGTGTACAGTGTGCTCCGTCCTTCTGACACCCCCCCTCCCCCCCCCAACCCCTGCTGGCTATTGTGAAGGGTGGGAACTGCCTGACACAGTGTTTATAAACAATGTTACTTTGTATCTATCTCCCTTCTGATCGATGTTTATAAACAATGTTACTTTGTATCTATCTCCCGTCTGATCGATGTTTATAAACAATGTTACTTTGTATCTCTCCATCTCCCGTCTGATCGATGTTTATAAACAATGTTACTTTGTATCTCTCCATCTCCCGTCTGATCGATGTTTATAAACAATGTTACTTTGTATCTCTCCATCTCCCGTCTGATCGATGTTTATAAACAATGTTACTTTGTATCTCTCCATCTCCCGTCTGATCGATGTTTATAAACAATGTTACTTTGTATCTCTCCATCTCCCGTCTGATCGATGTTTATAAACAATGTTACTTTGTATCTCTCTGTCTCCCGTCTGATCGATGTTTATAAACAATGTTACTTTGTATCTCTCCATCTCCCGTCTGATCGATGTTTATAAACAATGTTACTTTGTATCTCTCCATCTTCCGTCTGATCGATGTTTATAAACAATGTTACTTTGTATCTCTCCATCCCCCGTCTGATCGATGTTTATAAACAATGTTACTTTGTATCCCTCCATCTTCCGTCTGATCGATGTTTATAAACAATGTTACTTTGTATCTCTCTATCTCCCGTCTGATCGATGTTTATAAACAATGTTACTTTGTATCTCTATCTCCCGTCTGATCGATGTTTATAAACAATGTTACTTTGTATCTATCTCCCGTCTGATCGATGTTTATAAACAATGTTACTTTGTATCTCTCCATCTCCCGTCTGATCGACGTTTATAAACAATGTTACTTTGTATCTCTCCATCTCCCGTCTGATCAGATGGGAGATGGAGAGATACAGAGTAACATTGTTTATAAACATTGTATCTACATATGAAGGTAGTTAAAGCACCCTGACCTGTTAATCTCTTGGATTTGACCCCATTAACTCCTTCTTTCCCTCCTCTTCAGGCTGAAAGTACAGGATTGTTATGTGAGAAGATGCTATGTAACATGTGATATCATATGTGTGAGAAGATACTATGTAACATGTGATATCATATGTGTGAGAAGATGCTATGTAACATGTGATATAATATGTGTGAGAAGATGCTATGTAACATGTGATATGTGTGAGAAGATACTATGTAACATGTGATATACAATGTGTGAGAAGATACTATGTAACGTGTGATATCATATGTGTGAGAAGATACTATGTAACATGTGATATAATATGTGTGAGAAGATGCTATGTAACATGTGATATACAATGTGTGAGAAGATATTATGTAACATGTGATATAATATGTGTGGGAAGATACTATGTAACATGTGATATCATATGTGTGAGAAGATACTATGTAACATGTGATATACAATGTGTGAGAAGATACTATGTAACATGTGATATGTGTGAGAAGATGCTATGTAACATGTGATATACAAAGTGTGAGAAGATGCTATGTAACATGTGATATCATATGTGTGAGAAGATGCTATGTAACATGTGATATCATATGTGTGAGAAGATGCTATGTAACATGTGATATCATATGTGTGAGAAGATGCTATGTAACATGTGATATCATATGTGTGAGAAGATGCTATGTAACATGTGATATCATATGTGTGAGAAGATGCTATGTAACATGTGATATCATATGTGTGAGAAGATGCTATGTAACATGTGATATACAATGTGTGAGAAGATACTATGTAACATGTGATATACAATGTGTGAGAAGATACTATGTAACATGTGATATCATATGTGTGAGAAGATGCTATGTAACATGTGATATACAAAGTGTGAGAAGATACTATGTAACATGTGATATCATATGTGTGAGAAGATACTATGTAACATGTGATATACAAAGTGTGAGAAGATGCTATGTAACATGTGATATGTGTGAGAAGATACTATGTAACATGTGATATGTGTGAGAAGATACTATGTAACATGTGATATGTGTGAGAAGATGCTATGTAACATGTGATATACAATGTGTGAGAAGATACTATGTAACATGTGATATAATATGTGTGAGAAGATGCTATGTAACATGAGATATACAAAGTGTGAGAAGATGCTATGTAACATGTGATATCATATGTGTGAGAAGATGCTATGTAACATGTGATATGTGTGAGAAGATACTATGTAACATGTGATATCATATGTGTGAGAAGATACTATGTAACGTGTGATATCATATGTGTGAGAAGATACTATGTAACATGTGATATAATATGTGTGAGAAGATGCTATGTAACATGTGATATGTGTGAGAAGATACTATGTAACATGTGATATCATATGTGTGAGAAGATACTATGTAACATGTGATATAATATGTGTGAGAAGATACTATGTAACATGTGATATAATATGTGTGAGAAGATGCTATGTAACATGTGATATACAATGTGTGAGAAGATATTATGTAACATGTGATATAATATGTGTGAGAAGATACTATGTAACATGTGATATCATATGTGTGAGAAGATACTATGTAACATGTGATATACAATGTGTGAGAAGATACTATGTAACATGTGATATGTGTGAGAAGATGCTATGTAACATGTGATATACAAAGTGTGAGAAGATGCTATGTAACATGTGATATCATATGTGTGAGAAGATGCTATGTAACATGTGATATCATATGTGTGAGAAGATGCTATGTAACATGTGATATCATATGTGTGAGAAGATGCTATGTAACATGTGATATCATATGTGTGAGAAGATGCTATGTAACATGTGATATACAATGTGTGAGAAGATACTATGTAACATGTGATATACAATGTGTGAGAAGATACTATGTAACATGTGATATCATATGTGTGAGAAGATGCTATGTAACATGTGATATACAAAGTGTGAGAAGATACTATGTAACATGTGATATACAATGTGTGAGAAGATACTATGTAACATGTGATATACAAAGTGTGAGAAGATGCTATGTAACATGTGATATGTGTGAGAAGATACTATGTAACATGTGATATGTGTGAGAAGATACTATGTAACATGTGATATGTGTGAGAAGATGCTATGTAACATGTGATATACAATGTGTGAGAAGATACTATGTAACATGTGATATAATATGTGTGAGAAGATACTATGTAACATGTGATATAATATGTGTGAGAAGATGCTATGTAACATGAGATATAATATGTGTGAGAAGATGCTATGTAACATGAGATATACAAAGTGTGAGAAGATGCTATGTAACATGTGATATCATATGTGTGAGAAGATGCTATGTAACATGTGATATCATATGTGTGAGAAGATGCTATGTAACATGTGATATGTGTGAGAAGATGCTATGTAACATGTGATATGTGTGAGAAGATGCTATGTAACATGTGATATACTATGTGTGAGAAGATACTATGTAACATGTGATATACAATGTGTGAGAAGATACTATGTAACATGTGATATCATATGTGTGAGAAGATGCTATGTAACATGTGATATCATATGTGTGAGAAGATGCTATGTAACATGTGATATCATATGTGTGAGAAGATGCTATGTAACATGTGATATACAATGTGTGAGAAGATACTATGTAACATGTGATATACAATGTGTGAGAAGATACTATGTAACATGTGATATCATATGTGTGAGAAGATACTATGTAACATGTGATATACAAAGTGTGAGAAGATGCTATGTAACATGTGATATGTGTGAGAAGATACTATGTAACATGTGATATGTGTGAGAAGATGCTATGTAACATGTGATATGTGTGAGAAGATGCTATGTAACATGTGATATACAATGTGTGAGAAGATACTATGTAACATGTGATATAATATGTGTGAGAAGATACTATGTAACATGTGATATAATATGTGTGAGAAGATGCTATGTAACATGTGATATCATATGTGTGAGAAGATGCTATGTAACATGTGATATGTGTGAGAAGATGCTATGTAACATGTGATATGTGTGAGAAGATACTATGTAACATGTGATATACTATGTGTGAGAAGATACTATGTAACATGTGATATACAATGTGTGAGAAGATACTATGTAACATGTGATATACTATGTGTGAGAAGATACTATGTAACATGTGATATAATATGTGTGAGAAGATACTATGTAACATGTGATATACAATGTGTGAGAAGATACTATGTAACATGTGATATATGTGTGAGAAGATACTATGTAACATGTGATATCATATGTGTGAAAAGATGCTATGTAACATGTGATATACAATGTGTGAGAAGATACTATGTAACATGTGATATACTATGTGTGAGAAGATACTATGTAACATGTGATATCATATGTGTGAGAAGATACTATGTAACATGTGATATCATATGTGTGAGAAGATGCTACGTAACATGTGATATACAAAGTGTGAGAAGATGCTATGTAACATGTGTGTGAGAAGATGCTATGTAACATGTGATATACAATGTGTGAGAAGATACTATGTAACATGTGATATCATATGTGTGAGAAGATGCTATGTAACATGTGATATCATATGTGCGAGAAGATGCTATGTAACATGTGATATACAATGTAAGAGCCGTGTCCCCTGTACTTCCGCAGGGCGTGTTCGGGGCCACGCCCACATCACATAGGGACACAGCAGCCACGTGTCCAATAAACATCTATGGGACGGTCAGCATGTGGCGTGCAGCAATCGGTCATGTGACGTACCCGGGTGAAGAGCAGGGCGGTGGAGTAGCGGACACGGTCAGGTGGTTCCACTCGGATGGCTCCGCGGGGTTCCGGGGACTCCAGCTTGGCCCAGTCCACCTTCAGCCGCGTGTTATTACTGTCCGTGTAGATGAGGAGGACGGTGGGGGCCCCGATCGTACTCCACACGTAATGGATGGTGCTGCCATTATCCACTGCCCGGATATGGAGGAGGTTCTGGGTGGAGTTGGAGGAGCCGGGGTTCAACTCCAGAGAGACCTGAGGAGGGAAGAGATTCATCATCAGCCGGCCAGCGGGGGTACAGACCTGGGAACTCAGCACAGGGATGGTGGGAACCCCTCATAATGGGTACAGCGGGTGTACAGACCCAGAAACTCAGCACAGGGATGGTGGGAACCCCTCATAATGGGCACAGCGGGTGTACAGACCCGGGAACTCGGCACAGGGATGGTGGGAACCCATCATAATGGGCACAGCGGGCGTACAGACCCGGGAACTTGGGACAGGGATGGTGGGAACCCCTCATAATGGGCACAGCGGGCGTACAGACCCGGGAACTCAGCACAGGGATGGTGGGAACCCCTCATAATGGGCACAGCGGGGGTACAGTCCTGGGAACTCGGCACAGGGATGGTGGGAACCCCTCATAATGGGCATAGCAGGGGTAAAGACCCGGAAACTTGGGACAGGGATGGTGGGAACCCCTCATAATTGGCACAGCGGGGGTACAGTTCCCAGCCCCCATCTGAAGTATTATTTACAGGGGCTTTCCAAGGACAGGCATGGTGGGTGGGGGAGGGGTAGCAGACATTGTACACCAACCAGAGTCAGGGGGGGGGAGGGGGACTAGCCGTCTCCACCCAGCCGACCACAACACACACAGGAAGTCTGGGGATGGGAGACAACATGTGATAGACAATCAGAGAACATACAATACACGCCACAGATATGTGAGATATGATAGAAGAACATCTAATAGAGGACATACAACGTGACATCATACATCACAGGACATACAATGTGACATCATACATCACAGGACATACAACGTGACATCACAGGACATACAACGTGACATCACAGGACATACAACGTGACATCACAGGACATACGTGACAACATGGGCCGGTCCCAGGACAAGGACTGTCAGCTCACTGGGCTACAAGGAACTACAAGTCCCAGGCGGACATCAGACCCCGGCTCATACAAACTACAAGTCCCAGGATGCCCCAGATCACAGGGAATGCTGGGAGTTGTAGTCCCCGGGCTCTGTATAGGTAAACACCCTCCCTGCACACTCAGAATCCCAACATACGAGGCCGTGGTTGGGTAATCGAAGAGGAACTACAAGTGCCAGCATGTCCTGGCAAAACCCCCCCCGGTCACAAGGCATGCTGGGAGTGGTAGTCCCCCCAGGCCGGGTACACACTGCCCCTCCCCCACTGAGTCAGCCAACAGAGCACGGCTCCTAACCCAAAGTGCAACTACAAGACCCAGCATGCCGTGGCAGCCTCTAGATCGCAGGGCATGCTGGGAGTTGTAGTCCCCCAGGCTATGTACATTAAGACCACCCTCCCCCCACCCAACAACCCATGGCTCATTACCCAAAGAGGTACTGTAAGTCCCAGCATGTCTCTGATCACAGGGCATGCTGGGAGCTGTAGTCCTCCAGGGTTGTGTAAGCCGGTCCCCTCCCCCGAATCACAGACAATAGACAGTGACCTCAACCCCCAGCAAGACCCCCTCACAGGGTATGCTGGGATTTGTAGTCCCCCTAGACTCCCCCTCTACAGCTCTCACCTTCCTGGTCTCCTCCTCAGGGGCCCCTGTGGCCCCCAGCCCAACACACAGGGCCCAGAGCAGCACCTCCACCCTCATGACTCCAGCAGCCAACTGCTTCCTCCTCTGGCATGTGACTACAAGTCAGCTGACCACAGCCAGGGGGCGGAGCCTAGTTCTTAAAGGAGCACACCCCATTGTTCAAAACTGGATATTTTGTAACCGATCAGCCTTTCCATTGCCACAACCTCCGCAGCTGATTGGCCGCTCGCAATCACGTGGTCTGTACAGAATTTATAAAGATTTACACAAAGACAACTGATTTCTAATTTTTTTTTAAATTAAATTTCATCTGAATTTTTAATTAAACATTTATTTCCATACGATGATCATACAAACGGAGAAAATCGTAAAAAAAAAAAATCGATTATTTTTTGATCTCTGAAAAAAAGTCCAAAAATTGTAAAAAAAAAATCGATTATTTTCTGATCTCTGAAAAAAGTCCAAAAATTGTGAAAAAAAAAAAATCGATTATTTTCTGATCTCTGAAAAAAAGTCCAAAAATCGTAAAAAAAAATATCAATTATTTTCTGATCTCTGAAAAAAAGGCCAAAAATCGTAAAAAAAAAAATCGATTATTTTCTGATCTCAGAAAAAAGTCCAGAAATCGTATAAAAAAAAATCAATTATTTTCTGATCTCTGAAAAAAAGTAAAAAAAATCGTAAAAAAAATAAATTGATTATTTTCTGATCTCTGAAAAAAAGTCCAAAAATCATAAAAAAAAAATTGATTATTTTCTGATCTCAGAAAAAAATCCAAAAATCATAAAAAAAAATCGATTATTTTCTGATCTCTAAAAAAGAGTCCAAAAATCGTAAAAAAAAAAATCGATTATTTTCTGATCTCTGGAAAAAAGTCCAAAAATCGTAAAAAAAATAAATCTATTATTTTCTGATCTCTGGAAAAAAGTCCAAAAATCGTAAAAAAAATAAATCTATTATTTTCTGATTTCTGAAAAAAAGTCCAAACCCCCCAAAAAAGTCCAACCTTCCCGATGTTTTATTTCCTCTAATAAAATCTCCAGAAAACTGACCAAAAAAATTCCTCGTTGGGGAGATTTCTCTTCACTTCCTGTCCAATGATATCACAGGAAATAGGAGGAGGTCCTATAAAAGAGGAGGTCTCTTATATAGTGGTCACCAGAAATAGTGTCCCCAGTGGAGGATTTCCCCTCACTTCCTGTTCTGGTGACAACTGCAAATTTGGGTTTTCCCATCACTTCCTGTCTCAGTGACACCAGAACGGATAGAGAGCAGGAATCTCCCCAGACAGCAATAAAACCTGAAAAACAATGTATCCTACTCCATACATTCTCATGGCTAATGGTGCATCATACTGGGGATGGTGGGAACCCCTCATAATGGGCACAGTGGGCGTACAGACCCAAGAACTCGGCACAGGGATGGTGGGAACCCCTCATAATGGGCACAGCGGGCGTAGAGACCTGGGAACTCAGCACAGGGATGGTGGGAACCCCTCATAATGGGCACAGCGGGTGTACAGACCTGGGAACTCTGCACATGGATGGTGGGAACCCCTCATAATGGGCACAGTGGGCGTACAGACCCGGGAACTCAGCACAGGGATGGTGGGACCCCTCATAATGTGCACAGCGGGTGTACAGACCCGGGAACTCAGCACAGGGATGGTGGGAACCCCTCAAAATGGGCACAGCGGGCGTACAGACCCGGGAACTCAGCACAGGGATGGTGGGAACCCCTCATAATGGGCACAGCGGGCGTACAGACCCGGGAACTCAGCACAGGGATGGTGGGAACCCCTCATAATGGGCACAGTGGGCGTACAGACCCGGGAACTCACCAACAGAGTCCTAGAGGACCAGAAGTGACTTCCTAGGGAGGTCAGTTCTCCAGCACTCAGTTGTGGGTGGAGTGACCTGTAATGCCATCATAGAACATTGCGGATATTTTCTCCTCTGTTGGTGTCACGCGGCTGATTATCTGTCAGTAAATATTTGCAGATCTTGGTACAAGGAGGTCCTTCTGCTGGAAAATCAACCGTTTCCCGCACATCGGTTCCACTTCTTGCCGGGCGGACATGTGATTGTGTGATCTCCAGAACATGGGGGAGAGCGGAACGCAAAATCAGAGGGACATCTGGGAAAAGCTGGTGAATCCCAACACACTCACCCGACACACTCACCCGACACACTCACCTGACACATTGACCCGACACATTGACCCGAAACATTCACCCTTCTAGGTTCAAAAACAAAACTGAAAAGAAGGGTGCAAGTGTAAAGCCTCAGAGAGCCGAGGACCTGGACTTTTTTTTGGGGAGGGGGTGGAACACTCAGATCAGGAGCGGACTGACCATTTGGAAACTCGGGCACTGCTTGAGGGCCCGGGGTCAGTAGGGGGCCCCATGAGATGCCCCTGGTACCTTTTTTATAGGCTTTTTTGAGTTTGGGCAAGGACACAGGGGCCCCATGATCCCCTATTGCCCGGGGGGCCCCATGAGTTGTCAGTTCACCCCTGGGCAGATCACAATCACCTATAATCAGGAAAACACAACTGTCACATGATCACCCAGCATGGAAGAAAAATATATGTGAAATATATTTAAAAAATATTCTTCCCAAATATATTGGCATCTTCATTATATTTAAATAAATAAATATCTACCGTATCTATCTATATATAAATATATATATATATATACACATACATATAAATATATAAATACATATATATATTTGTCGGTATATATATATTTATTGAAGAAATAAAATATGTTTCATATATTTTGTAATAAAAAAACCTTTCAACGTGCAGTGTATAATATTTTTGAAATATATATTGAAATATGCTGAAATGCGGTGTATATATATTTTTTTTCCCTCAATAAATATATATATATATATGTATATGTATATATATATATATATATATATATATATATATATATATATATATATACACACAGATACATATATATATATATATATATATTTATTGAAGAAAAAATAAAAAATAAAAAATATATATATATATACACACACACACATATATATATATATATATATATATATATATATCTGTGTGTATATATATATATATATACATATACATATATATATATATATTTATTGAGGAAAAAAATAATAATATATATAGCATGTTGAAATGCAGTGTGTGTATATATATATATATTTTTTTTATTTTTTCTTCAATAAATATATATATATATATATATATATTTATATGTATCTGTGTGTGTATATATATATATATATATATATATACATATACATATATATATATATATATATTTATTGAGGAAAAAAAAAATATATATATACACACACACACTGCATTTCAACATGCAATATATATATATATATATATTTTTTTTATTTTTTTTTTCCTCAATAAATATATATATATATATATATATATATATATATATGCATATATATAAATATATATATATATATACACACAGATACATATATATATATATATATATATATTTATTGAAGAAGAAAAAAATAATAATAAAAATAAAATATATATATATATATATGTATCTGTGTGTATATATATATATATATATATATATATATATATATACATATACATACATATATATATATATTTATTGAGGGAAAAAATATATATATAGCATGTTGAAATGCAGTGTGTATATATATATATTTTTTTTATTTTTTCTTCAATAAATATATATATATTTATATATATATATATATATATATATATATATATATATATATATATCTGTGTGTATATATATATATATATATACATATACATACATACATATATATATATATATATATATATATATATTGAGGGGAAAAAAAATATATATATATATATATATTGCATGTTGAAATGCAGTGTGTGTGTATATATATATATACCGCATTTCAACATATTTCAATATATATTTCGAAAATATTATACACTGCACGTTGAAATGTGTTTTTATTACAAAATATATGAAAAGTATTTTTAAAAATACATTTCAAACATACTGTATGTCTTTAAAAATAAAACTCTACATTTTTTAGAAATATATGCATAAATATATGTTAAAATGACTTTTTTATATGTTAAAAAACAAAAAATCTGAAGAATATATTTAAAACATATCTATTTTTAAAAATACATATATATTTTTAAGATTATTATTATACAGTATTTATAAAGCGCTGATAGTTGGCTCAGCGCTGTACATTACAGAGGGGACAGAACATGTGACAGAACAATACCAATACAATGCGATACACGAGGGGAAATGTATTTTTAAAAATATTTTTCATATTTTGTAATAAAAACACATTTCAACATGCAGTGTATATATATATATATTTCAATAATGTTGACATGCAATATATATATATATATATATAGACATATACGTATATATATATTTATTTATTTATTGAAATATATTGAATACGGCCATATTATTATTATTATTATTATTATTATTATTATTTTTTTTTTATTATTGTTAATTATTATTATTATTATTAATAATGTCCTCGTTATATAACCTGGAGGAGGATGTTTGTTGGGTCAGGAGGATCCTCGTCATCTCGTTACACGTTAGATGTGGTCAGGAGCGATTTCCAACTATAAATAATTCTAATCACAAGTTTCTGGCACTACAATCAGAGCCTGTGTGGTGCCGCCTGGAACCCCCCCATTGGGGCTATGTAAGTGCCTGGAGTGTAAAGTCTGCGATCACCGACCGCCGAGAGCGCCGACTTCCCACATCGTCAGGTAGGAGAGACCGCCGTCTGCTGCAGATTATTCCACCGGTGACCTCTCTAGAGATCTGCAGAACATCGCTCCCTCCCATCCCCCTCCTGACAGATCAATGTTGATATATTCTGCAGATTATTCCACCGGTGACCCCTCTAGAGATCTGCAGAACATCGCTCCCTCCCATCCCCCTCCTGACAGATCCATATTGACATATTCTGCAGATTATTCCATCACTGACCCCTCTAGAGATCTGCAGAACATCGCTCCATCACCCACCTGACAGATCCATATTGATATATTCTGCAGATTATCCCACCACTGACCTTTTTCCTGTCAGTGAACATATAACTGATCATATTTTATTAATTTATTCATACAGAAGAAGAAATGTACAGAGAGGCCATGACAGAGGGAGGTGATGAGACCGAAAATCAGAATGTAATCCATCTATCTATCATCTATTATCTATTATCTGTCTATTATCTATCTATTATCTATCTATCTATCTATCTATTATCTATCTATTATCTATCTATCTATCTATCTATCTATCTATTATCTATCTATTATCTATCTATCTATTATCTATCTATTATCTATCTATCTATTATCTATCTATCTATCTATCTATTATCTATCTATCTATCTATCTATTATCTATCTATCTATCTATTATCTATCTATTATCTATCTATCTATTATCTATCTATTATCTATCTATCTATTATCTATTATCTATCTATCTATCTATCTATCTATCTATCTATTATCTATCTATCTATTATCTATCTATCTATCTATTATCTATCTATTATCTATCTATCTATTATCTATCTATTATCTATCTATCTATTATCTATTATCTATCTATCTATCTATCTATCTATCTATCTATCTATTATCTATCTATCTATTATCTATCTATCTATCTATTATCTATCTATTATCTATCTATCTATTATCTATCTATCTATCTATTATCTATCTATCATCTATTATCTATCTATCTATTATCTATCTATTATCTATCTATCTATCTATCTATCTATCTATCTATCTATCTATCTATCTATTATCTATCTATCTATCTATTATCTATCTATCTATCTATTATCTATCTATTATCTATCTATCTATTATCTATCTATTATCTATCTATCTATTATCTATTATCTATCTATCTATCTATCTATCTATCTATCTATCTATCTATCTATCTATCTATCATCTATTATCTATCTATCTATTATCTATCTATCTATCTATCTATTATCTATCTATTATCTATCTATCTATCTATCTATCTATTATCTATCTATTATCTATCTATCTATCTATCTATCTATCTATCTATCTATCTATCTATCTATCTATCTATTATCTATCTATCTATCTATTATCTATCTATCTATCTATCTATCTATCTATTATCTATCTATCTATTATCTATCTATCTATCTATCTATCTATCTATCTATCTATCTATCTATCTATCTATCTATCTATTATCTATCTATTATCTATCTATCTATCTATCTATCTATCTATTATCTATCTATCTATCTATCTATCTATCTATCTATCTATTATCTATCTATCTATCTATTATCTATCTATCTATCTATTATCTATCTATCTATCTATCTATCTATCTATCTATTATCTATCTATCTATCTATCTATCTATCTATCTATTATCTATTATCTATCTATCTATCTATTATCTATCTATCTATTATCTATCTATCTATCTATTATCTATCTATTATCTATCTATCTATCTATCTATCTATCTATCTATCTATCTATCTATCTATCTATTATCTATCTATCTATCTATTATCTATCTATCTATCTATCTATCTATCTATTATCTATCTATCTATTATCTATCTATCTATCTATCTATCTATCTATCTATCTATCTATCTATTATCTATCTATCTATCTATTATCTATCTATCTATCTATCTATTATCTATCTATCTGTTATCTATCTATCTATCTATCTATCTATCTATCTATCTATCTATCTATTATCTATCTATCTATCTATCTATTATCTATCTATCTATTATCTATCTATTATCTATCTATCTATTATCTATTATCTATCTATCTATCTATCTATCTATCTATCTATCTATCTATCTATCTATTATCTATCTATTATCTATCTATCTATTATCTATCTATCTATCTATCTATCTATCTATCTATTATCTATTATCTATTATCTATCTATCTATTATCTATCTATTATCTATCTATCTATTATCTATCTATTATCTATCTATCTATCTATTATCTATCTATCTATCTATTATCTATCTATCTATTATCTATCTATCTATCTATTATCTATTATCTATTATCTATCTATCTATTATCTATCTATTATCTATCTATCTATCTATCTATCTATCTATCTATCTATCTATCTATCTATTATCTATCTATCTGTCTATCTATCTATCTATCTATTATCTATCTATCTATCTATCTATCTATCTATCTATCTATCTATCTATTATCTATCTATCTATTATCTATCTATCTATCTATCTATCTATCTATCTATCTATCTATCTATCTATTATCTATCTATCTATCTATCTATCTATCTATCTATCTATCTATCTATTATCTATCTATTATCTATCTATCTATCTATCTATCTATCTATCTATCTATCTATCTATTATCTATCTATCTATTATCTATCTATTATCTATCTATCTATCTATCTATTATCTATCTATCTATTATCTATCTATCTATCTATCTATCTATCTATCTATCTATTATCTATCTATCTATCTATCTATCTATCTATTATCTATCTATCTATCTATCTATCTATCTATCTATCTATCTATTATCTATCTATCTATCTATCTATCTATCTATCTATCTATTATCTATCTATTATCTATCTATCTATCTATCTGTTATCTATCTATCTATCTATCTATTATCTATCTATCTATCTATCTATCTATCTATCTATCTATCTATTATCTATCTATCTATCTATCTATCTATCTATCTATCTATCTATCTATTATCTATCTATCTATTATCTATTATCTATCTATCTATCTATCTATCTATCTATCTATCTATCTATTATCTATCTATCTATTATCTATCTATTATCTATCTATCTATCTATTATCTATCTATCTATCTATCTATTATCTATCTATCTATTATCTATCTATCTATCTATCTATCTATCTATCTATCTATCTATCTATTATCTATCTATCTATCTATCTATCTATCTATCTATTATCTATCTATCTATCTATCTATCTATTATCTATCTATCTATCTATCTATCTATCTATCTATCTATCTATTATCTATCTATCTATCTATCTATCTATCTATCTATCTATCTATTATCTATCTATCTATTATCTATTATCTATCTATCTATCTATCTATCTATCTATCTATTATCTATCTATCTATTATCTATCTATTATCTATCTATCTATCTATTATCTATCTATCTATCTATCTATCTATTATCTATCTATCTATTATCTATCTATCTATCTATCTATCTATCTATCTATCTATCTATCTATTATCTATCTATCTATCTATCTATCTATCTATCTATCTATTATCTATCTATCTATTATCTATCTATCTATCTATCTATTATCTATCTATTATCTATCTATTATCTATCTATCTATCTATCTATCTATCTATCTATCTATCTATCTATTATCTATTATCTATCTATCTATTATCTATCTATTATCTATCTATCTATCTATCTATCTATCTATCTATCTATCTATCTATCTATTATCTATCTATCTATTATCTATCTATCTATTATCTATCTATCTATCTATTATCTATTATCTATTATCTATCTATCTATTATCTATCTATTATCTATCTATCTATCTATCTATCTATCTATCTATCTATTATCTATCTATCTATCTATCTATCTATCTATCTATCTATCTATCTATCTATTATCTATCTATTATCTATTATCTATCTATCTATCTATCTATCTATCTATCTATCTATCTATCTATCTATCTATCTATCATCTATTATCTATCTATCTATTATCTATCTATTATCTATCTATTATCTATCTATTATCTATTATCTATCTATCTATCTATCTATCTATCTATTATCTATCTATTATCTATCTATCTATCTATCTATTATCTATCTATTATCTATCTATCTATTATCTATCTATCTATTATCTATCTATCTATCTATTATCTATCTATCTATCTATCTATCTATTATCTATCTATCTATTATCTATCTATCTATCTATCTATCTATCTATCTATCTGTTATCTATCTATCTATCTATCTATCTATCTATCTATCTATCTATTATCTATCTATCTATTATCTATCTATATCTATCTATCTATCTATCTATCTATCTATCTATCTATCTATCTATCTATCTATCTATTATCTATCTATCTATCTATTATCTATCTATCTATTATCTATCTATTATCTATCTATCTATTATCTATCTATCTATCTATCTATCTATCTATCTATCTATCTATTATCTATCTATCTATTATCTATCTATCTATCTATTATCTATTATCTATCTATCTATTATCTATCTATTATCTATCTATCTATCTATCTATCTATCTATCTATCTATCTATCTATCTATCTATCTATTATCTATCTATTATCTATCTATCTATCTATCTATCTATTATCTATCTATCTATTATCTATCTATCTATTATCTATCTATCTATCTATCTATTATCTATTATCTATCTATCTATTATCTATCTATTATCTATCTATCTATCTATCTATCTATCTATCTATCTATCTATTATCTATCTATCTATCTATCTATCTATCTATCTATCTATCTATTATCTATCTATCTGTCTATCTATCTATCTATCTATCTATTTATCTATCTATTATCTA
This sequence comes from Staurois parvus, assembly GCF_062004578.1. NCBI lineage: Eukaryota > Metazoa > Chordata > Amphibia > Anura > Ranidae > Staurois > Staurois parvus. The sequence continues at coordinate 78,499 of NW_028320589.1, forward strand.
TCTATCTATCTATCTATCTATCTATCTATCTATCTATCTATTATCTATCTATCTATTATCTATCTATCTATCTATCTATCTATCTATCTATCTATTATCTATCTATCGATCTATCTATCTATCTATCTATCTATCTATCTATCTATCTATCTATCTATTATCTATCTATCTATCTATCTATCTATCTATTATCTATCTATCTATTATCTATCTATCTATTATCTATCTATCTATCTATCTATTATCTATTATCTATTATCTATCTATCTATTATCTATCTATTATCTATCTATCTATCTATCTATCTATCTATCTATCTATCTATTATCTATCTATCTATCTATCTATCTATCTATCTATCTATCTATCTATTATCTATCTATCTATTATCTATCTATCTATCTATCTATCTATCTATTATCTATCTATCGATCTATCTATCTATCTATCTATCTATCTATCTATCTATCTATCTATTATCTATCTATCTATCTATCTATCTATCTATCTATCTATTATCTATCTATCTATTATCTATCTATCTATCTATTATCTATCTATCTATCTATCTATCTATCTATCTATCTATCTATCTATCTATCTATCTATCTATTATCTATTATCCATCTATTATCTATCTATCTATCTATCTATCTATCTATCTATCTATCTATTATCTATCTATCTATCTATCTATCTATCTATCTATCTATCTATCTATCTATCTATTATCTATCTATTATCTATCTATCTATCTATCTATCTATCTATTATCTATCTATCTATCTATCTATCTATCTATTATCTATTATCTATCTATTATCTATCTATCTATTATCTATCTATCTATCTATTATCTATCTATCTATTATCTATCTATCTATCTATCTATCTATCTATTATCTATCTATCTATTATCTATCTATCTATCTATCTATTATCTATCTATCTATCTATCTATTATCTATTATCTATCTATTATCTATCTATCTATTATCTATCTATCTATCTATTATCTATCTATCTATTATCTATCTATCTATCTATCTATCTATCTATCTATCTATCTATTATCTATCTATCTATCTATCTATCTATCTATCTATTATCTATCTATCTATCTATCTATCTATCTATCTATTATCTATCTATCTATCTATCTATCTATCTATCTATCTATCTATTATCTATCTATCTATTATCTATCTATCTATCTATCTATCTATTATCTATCTATCTATCTATCTATCTATCTATCTATCTATCTATTATCTATCTATCTATCTATCTATTATCTATCTATCTATCTATCTATCTATCTATCTATCTATTATCTATCTATCTATTATCTATCTATCTATCTATCTATCTATCTATCTATCTATCTATTATCTATCTATCTATCTATCTATCTATCTATCTATTATCTATTATCTATCTATCTATCTATCTATCTATCTATCTATCTATCTATCTATCTATCTATCTATCTATTATCTATC